>NC_057814.1:241135980-241286141 GCF_018294505.1 Triticum aestivum
AACTTGTATAACAGATGCTTTTCGAAGGTTGAGGTAAACGATTTCCGAAGGTTTCTTGGTTATGTGTTGACGGATGGATACAACTGGATCTAGGGATTGCTAGTTTGGGTGATATATTTTGTGTCCCCTGTATCCCCAACACCAGATTGCATAACCAGAAAGTTTCGGGAGTTTATAAGTGGGAATTCAAGTAGCTTTAGGATATCTTTCCGACAGACACATGATATGAGATTGGGGTTCGACGTCTAGTGGTCCGCCTGTACACGGTTGGTTTTACAGTGGTCTCGTAGTGTCTTAAAGAGTCCTTGGCTATGCCGACTCGGGGACGCTTCGTATGTCATGTGCACAGCCTTGTACATGATGGTGCTGTACGATCGAGCCCGTGTGGGCCCCACCACGAAAACTTCGGACGAAATATCTATCATATGTTTGTTCCGGCTTATTCTGCAAGCCAATACTTGGTTTTGTTTTGAATTGTGGTATTCGAGTTGCTTCGAAGTCATATGTTGATTCCATATCTTTTTCTATGTGGCTTCTCAACTTATGGAAGTGTGATGATTTACTACGGAATTCATTCGTTCATCTTCGTTCGAATGTTATTGTGAACACTATATGTTGCAATTTCTATCCGTTGATTCTACTTGTCTATTTGTCTATCAAGATGCTAACGGATGTCACCCTCTTCAGGATGGCTCCGCCAACGCGTCAGAATCCGGATCGCAATGAAGGGAGTCAAGCGAACCCTCCGCCACCACCTCCGCCTCCGAAAGCATGGCAAGCTATCATGGCAGCCACCAACGCCAATGCTCAGATGATTCTGCAACTCTTGCAAGAACGCACCCAAGGGCTAGGCAATCAAGGCAATCAAGGTCAAGGCAACAATCAGCCTCACTTCGCTACACTCAACCAGTTTCTCGCAAATCAGCCCAAGTCTTTCAGCTACTGTGCCGAGGCCACGGATGCCGATGATTGGCTCGTGGACATCAACAAGTATTTTGAATGTAGCAATGTCAGGCCTGAGGACTATGTCAAGTTTGCTTCTTTTCAGCTCAAGGACCAAGCTGCTGATTGGTATCAACAATACAAGGATTCCAGAGGAGGTCGTGTGATCACTTGGACTGACTTCTGTCGGGATTTCAAAGCGCACCACATTCCACAAAGTGTTGTTGAGAGCAAGTGTGAGGAGTTCCGCAATCTCAAGCAAGGCAACATGTCTGTGTATCAATTCAACATTCAGTTTCAGAAACTTGCTCGCTTCGCTAAACAAGACATTCCTGGTGAAAAGAGCATGATCTATCACTTCAGAGGTGGCCTTAGAGAGGATCTGCAGTTAGCTCTCGTTCTTGTTGAGCCTACTCAGTTTGATCAATTCTACAATATGGCACTGAAGCAAGAGGCTGCTCAGCTCAAGTGTGAGGCTTCTAAGAAGAGAGTAAGAGATGCAGTTCAGTCTTCTTCCTCACTTGTGGCAGCTAAGCAACAGAAGTTCTGGTTGCCTCCTCCTCCTCCGTTTCGTCAGCCTTACCGGCAGAAGAACAAAGGTGGCCATGGTTCTTCCAACTCTTCCAACTCTGGCTATCAGAACAAGTCTCAGAATCAAGCTCCAAAGTCCAATGCTCCTTATCACCATCCACTCTCAGAGGTGACTTGCAACAAATGTCAGCAGAAAGGTCACTATGCTAACAAGTGCTTCAACCAAAGGCGCTTGCCCCCTCCTCCTCCTGTCAGATCTTCCAGCAATGCAGTGGTCAAGCATAATCCAAAGTCTGCAAAGGTGAACATGATGAATGCAGCTCAAGCGGAGGAATCTACTGATGTGATAATGGGTAATCTTCCTGTTAATGATATTCCTGCAAAAGTTCTTTTTGATACTGGTGCATCGCTTTCTTTCATATCAAGACCATTTGCATTTAAGCATGAGTTGGTTTATCAAGATTTGCCTAGACCGTTATCAGTTGTTTCTCCGGGTAAATTCATGAACGCAAGCTCTATGGTTCCGGATGTTTCCATCAAGATGGGAAACTATAAATTTATGTCTTCTCCAGTTGTTCTTGGTGACTCGGATATTGATCTTATTCTCGGGATGGACTGGCTTTCTAAGAACAAGGCTCAACTTGATTGTGCTGCCAGGGAAATTCAATTGGCACACTCTTCTGAGGATGTGATTATTTATGCCGCTCATGATGAAACCATTCGGTTTTTTTCTCTCAACGAGAAGGGCGAATTGAATGCCATCTCTCAAATTCCAGTCGTTTGTGAGTATCAAGATGTCTTTCCAGAAGAGCTTCCGGGTATGCCTCCTCATCGGCCAGTTGAGTTCGTTATCGAACTAGAGCCTGGCACTGAACCCGTTTGCAAGCGTCCATACAAGCTTGGACCCAACGAGCTGAAGGAATTGAAGAAACAGCTCGATGAACAAGAGCGTCTGGGTTTGATCAGACCGAGTTCATCTCCATGGGGTTGTGGTGTTCTTTTTGAAAAGAAGAAGGATGGCACGGACCGACTTTGTGTCGACTACCGTCCATTGAACAAGAAGACAATCAAGAACAAGTATCCACTTCCCAAGATCAATGAGCTTTTCGAGCAACTCAAAGGTGCTAAAGTATTCTCCAAGCTTGACCTTCGTATGGGTTATCATCAGATTCGCATTCGTGAAGAAGATATTCCCAAGACAGCATTCAGAACAAGCTTTGGTTCTTATGAATATACTGTCGTGTCTTTCGGCCTTGTCAATGCTCCTCCAGTTTTCTCTCGGATGATGAATTTCATCTTCAACCCCTATACCAATGAATTCGTCCTGGTGTATCTCGATGATATATTGGTCTTCTCCAAGAATAAGAAGGATCATGCCAAACATTTGCGATTGGTGCTCGACAAGCTCAGAGAGTATCAATTCTATGCGAAGTTCTCAAAATGTGAGTTTTGGCTTGATGAAGTTCTTTTCCTTGGTCACATCATCTCTGCCAAGGTCATCGCTGTTAACCCCGAGAAGGTGTCCGCAATTGTGAATTGGGAACCTCCTCAGAATGTCAAGCAGCTCCACAGTTTTCTTGGTCTTGCAAGCTATTGCCGAAGATTCGTTGAGAATTTCTCCAAGATTGCAAAGCCTCTTTCCAACCTCCTCCGGAAGCATGTGAAGTATGTCTGGTCTCCTGAGTGTGATGTTGCTTTAAACACTCTCAAAGAGAAACTATTCACAGCTCCTGTCTTAACTCCTCCTGATGAATCCAAGCCATTTGAAGTTTTCTGTGATGCTTCTCTCCAAGGTCTCGGTGCTGTGTTAATGCAAGAGAAGAAAGTTGTGGCCTATACCTCTCGTCAGTTGAAGCCCAACAACAAGAACTACCCCACTCATGATCTTGAGTTGGCGGCAGTTGTCCATGCATTAATAACGTGGAGACATCTCTTGTTGGGAAGACAAGTGGGCATATTCACCGATCACAAGAGTCTCAAGTACATCTTCACTCAGCCCAACCTCAACCTCAGGCAGACTCGATGGGTCGAAATGATTCAAGAGTACAATCCGAGTATTGAATATACTCCAGGCAAGGCCAATGTCATTGCAGATGCTCTAAGCAGGAAGGCTTATTGCAACAGCTTAATTCTCAAGCCATTCCAACCTGATCTTTGTGAAGCTTTCCGCAAGCTGAATCTCCAAGTTGTTCCTCAAGGCTTTCTTGCCAACCTCATAGTCTCTCCTACTTTGGAAGATCAAATTCGTGAGGCACAACTCCTAGATACCATGGTGAAGAAGGTGAAACATGGTATCGACAAGGGTCTTTCCAAATACAAGTGCTATCGCATTGATGACAGAGACACTTTATTCTTCGAGGACCGGATTGTGGTTCCTAAAGGTGATCTAAGGAAAGTCATAATGAACGAGGCGCACAATTCTCTTCTGTCCATTCAGCCTGGAAGTACGAAGATGTATCATGACCTCAAGCAGTCGTATTGGTGGACTCGAATGAAGTGAGAAATTGCTCAATTCGTGAACGAATGTGATGTCTGTCGAAGAGTGAAAGCAGAACACCAACGACCAGCTGGTCTCCTCCAACCTCTTGCTATCCCAGAGTGGAAGTTTGATCATATCAAAATGGACTTCGTGACTGGATTTCCAAAGTCCAAGCGTGGAAATGATGCTATCTTCGTTGTCATCGACAAGCTTTCTAAAGTGGCTCATTTCCTTCCAATCAAAGAATCTATCACAACAACTCAGTTAGCAGATCTATACACCTTCAGAATTGTCTCCTTGCACGGCATTCCACAATTGATTTCTTTAGATCGTGGAAGCATTTTCACCTCTAAGTTCTGGGACTCCTTCCAGAAGGCCGTGGGCACAAACATTCGCTTCAGCACAGCTTTCCATCCTCAAACTAGTGGCCAAGTCGAGCGAGTCAATCAAATTCTTGAAGATATGCTCAGGGCTTGTGTCATTTCCTTTGGCATGAAATGGGAAGATTGTCTTCCATATGCCGAATTCTCCTACAACAACAGCTTCCAAGCGAGTTCGGGCAAGGCCCCATTCGAGATTCTCTATGGCAGGAAGTGCCGTACTCCTCTCAATTGGTCAGAGACTAGTGAACGCCAACTTCTTGGCAATGACTTAATCACAGAAGCTGAAGAAATGTGTAAAGTCATCCGTGATAATCTCACAGCCGCGCAATCGCGCCAGAAGAGTTACTATGATAGTAAGCACCGTGATGTGGCTTTCGAGATCGGAGACCATGTCTACCTCCGCGTCTCACCAATGAAAGGCACTCGTCGCTTCGGTATCAAAGGGAAGCTTGCCCCTAGATACGTGGGTCCTTTCAAGATCATTGGCAAAAGAGGCGACCTCGCCCATCAACTTGAGCTTCCTTCCAACTTCGCGAACATGCACGATGTGTTCCACGTGTCAAAGCTCCACAAGTGCTTTAAGACGCCTGAGCGCACTATTAACTTCGAAGAGATTGACCTCCAAGAAGATTTGTCTTATCATGAGCACCCCGTTGCTATTCTTGAAGAAACTGAGCGCAAGACTCGCAACAAGTCAATCAAATTCCTGAAAGTGAAGTGGTCGCACCATTCCGACCGAGAAGCCACCTGGGAACGCGAGGACCATCTCCGTTCCGAATATCCGGAGTTCTTTCAGTCCTAGATCTTGGGACGAGATCCTCTCGTAGTAGTGGAGTGTTGTAACACCCCGGATGTAACTTTCCATATTTGTAACTCCAACTCTTGCCATTTTTGGCTATGTGTTATGATATTCCCTCCGTGGTCGGGTTTTATCTTTCGTTTTGTATTTTGTTCATGTCATGCATTTCATATCCTGTCATCATGTGCATTGCATTTGCATACGTGTTCGTCTCATGCATCCGAGCATTTTCCCCGTTGTCCGTTTTGCAATCCGGCGCTCCCATCTCCTCCGGTGCACCCCTTTTGTTTATTTTCGTGAGCGGGTGTCAAACGTTCTTGGAATGGACCGAGGCTTGTCAAGTGGCCTTGGTATACCACCGGTAGACCACCGGTCAAGTTTCGTTCCATTTGTGGGTCGTTTGGTACTCCAACGGTTAACCGGGTAACTGCAAAGTCCATTTGTGTGTTGCAGCAAAACCCCCTCTCTAAACAGCCCAAAACCCACCAAACTCTCTTCCATGCTCTAGGTCGTTCGATCACGATCGTGTGGGCGAAAACCGCACCTCATTTGGACTCTCCTAGCTATATATATGGATCCCCTCCCGTATACAATCGCAGTCCAAACCCTACCTTTCTTCCAGCTCGCGCCCGGACAAAATCCCCACCACCGCGACGTCAGCGTCCGCCCCTGCCCATACCGCGCCGGCCCGCGGCGCCCAGGGAGGGCCCGCGCGAGCCCGCGCCTCCATCGCCCCCGCCCGAGTCGGCGCCTCCTCGCCGCGCCGCCGCACCGGCCGGCCCCACCGTCCTCGCCGCGCCACCGCACCGGCCGGCTCCGCAGCCCCCGCGGCCCGACCGCCCGTCGCCGCACCCGTGCCGCCGCGCCTCCGCCTCCCGTCGCCCGGCGCCGCCCCTCTCCCCCGCGAGCCGCCGCCCGTCGCCTCTCCTCCGGCCGGCCACTGCCTCCTCCTCCGCCCCGTCGCCCTAGCTCCGGCGAGCGTCGCTCGGCCCCGGCCCCGATCGGATCTGGAGTTCCTCGAGGTTGACTTTTCCCGAGACCCCCCCGAAATTTCCCGTCTTTAAGATTTCACAGCATTTACACCTGTTCAACGCTTCATAACTCTCTGCATGTAGCTCCGTTTCGCGCGTGTAATATATCGAAATGTTCGTCTCGTGATGCTCTACAGTTTTTTCAATTGCGCCATGTTCATTAGAGTCCATCTTGATGCCCAAATCTCTGGTGCAAAAGTGCTACTTGCTGTTGTCTGCTGGTTCTTAGCAGAACTTGGAGATTTGTCATTTTTGTATCATTTAATCTGTGCATCTTATGGGCATGAGCTCTACATGTGTTTTGTTGTATGCCATGCCATCTTTCCATGTGTGTATGCAATGTATTTTTGTGATCTCTGCGGTGACTAGCACAAGCATGCAAACTAGGCTCCGTAATGTTTCTGATTTCAGGGACTGCGATTTCTCTGTCTCTGTCTGCTGTTATTTTGTTGCCATGTAAACTTGATGCTACAGAGAGATCCATCCATATTTTGGAGATGTTCAGTAAGGATGTTTTGTAGATATTGTTGTAGTTGATCCATTCCTGCCCTTGTTTGCAATTATGGAGTGCCATAGTAGGACTAAATCTTGCTCCACTTTTGCTATAAAATATTTCTGGCAGATTGTTTACGTGTTATTCAATTTTGCCAAGCTTGTTGTAGTTGATCCATACATGCTATGCTTTTGTTCTTGCCATGGATAGCTTCATAAACATGCCGTCTTGCTGTAGGTATGCTAGTTTTGTCATGCAATGCTTTGTGGTGAGTGCATCAAGCTCACCAAGATGCCCTCATATTATTGTTTCTGCCATGCTCTGTTTTCTGCTGTCTGAAACCTGTTAACGAAACTTGCTATGTTTACATGCTTGCCATCATATCTTCTGGTCCTTTTTGGCTTATGGTCAGTAAGGGACTTTTTCCATTTGCATTTAGTAGAATACTGCCATGCCTTGTTTTGCTATGTTAAGTTTCTGTGGCATTCTGATTTCATGCTCTGAACATTGCTACCTGATGCTGTTTCCTGCCATGTCCTGTAATTTCACTCTGTGTGAACCTGTTATCTTTTGCACTTTTGCCATGCTTGTTTGAGCCCATTGTGTTGTGAACTAGCCGTAGCTCAGTGTTCATCTTTTGTCAAGCATCTCCTTTAGATTACTTCCATATGCTTTGTTGCTATGTTGGAGTGCTGTAGCATTGTTACTTGTTGCATTTTAAGTGCTATCATGCTGTTAATCGCAGATTCGTGTCATTTTTGTTTTGCTTGCCATTTGCAAACCGTGCATCCGTTTCCGGTGATCTTTATATCGATTTCGACCGAAATCATCTCATCTTTCCAGTGGCATGCTTGGTTTGCCAAGTTACTGCCTTGTTCATCATTTTCCTTCCGGAGCACGCATATGCATCGCATATCATATCTCGCATTTCATACATGTTTTGCATCATGTTGCTTGTGCATTTCTCGTGATTGATTGTGGTTCTGTTACTTGTGTTCTTGTCTTGGGTAGAGCCGGGAGACGAGTTCGTGAATGAGGAACCTGTTGAGTACGCTTACGAGGATCAAGCTTTCGAGAACTCTGAGAACCTTGCAGGCAAGATGACCACCCCTCGAAATCACTTCTATCTTTGCTTTGCTAGTTGTTCGTTCTATTGCCATGCTGCGCTACCTATCACTTGCTATATCATGCCTCCCATATTGCCATGTCAGCCTCTAACCATCCTTTCCTAGCAAACCTTTGTTTGGCTATGTTACCGCTTTTGCTCATCCCTTCTTATAGCGTTGCTAGTTGCAGGTGAAGATGAAGTTGGTTCCATGTTGGAACATGGACATGTTGGGATATCACAATATCTCTTATTTAAATTAATGCATCTATATATTTGGTAAAGGGTGGAAGGCTCGGCCTTATGCCTGGTGTTTTGTTCCACTCTTGCCACCCTAGTTTCTGTCTTACCGGTATTATATTCCTTGAGTTTGCGTTCCTTACGCGGTTGGGTGATTTATGGGACCCCTTGATAGTTCGCCTTGAATAAAACTCATCCAGCAAGGCCCAACTTTGGTTTTACCATTTGCCACCTAAGCCTTTTCCCCCGGGTTTTCGCGAGCCCGAGCGTCATCTTTATTTTAAACCCCTGGACCAGTGCTCCTTCGAGTGCTGGCCCAAACCGAGCGATGTCCGGCGCACCCTGGGTAACCAGGGTCTATGCCAACCCGACGTCTGGCTCATCCGTTGTGCCCTGAGAACGAGATATGTGCAGCTCCTATCGGGATTTGTCGGCACATTCGGGTGGCTTTGCTGGTCTTGTTTTACCATTGTCGAAATGTCTTGTAGACCGGGATTCCGAGACTGATCGGGTCTTTCCGGGAGAAGGTTTATCCTTCGTTGACCGTGAGAGCTTATGATGGGCTAAGTTGGAACACCCCTGCAGGGTATTATCTTTCGAAAGCCGTGCCCGTGGTTATGAGGCAGATGGGAATTTGTTAATGTCCGGTTGTAGAGAACTTGTCACTTGACCCAATTAAAATACATCAACCGTGTGTGTAGCCGTGATGGTCTCTTCTCGGCGGAGTCTGGGAAGTGAACACGGTTTGAGTTATGAATGACGTAAGTAGGAGTTCAGGATCACGTCTTGGTCATTGCTAGATGATGACCGTTCCGTTGCTTCTCTTCTCGCTCTCTCTTGCGTATGTTAGCCACCATATGCTTATTGCTTGCTGCAGCTCCACCTCATTACACCATCCTTTCCTATAAGCTTAAATAGTCTTGATCTCGCGGGTGTGAGATTGCTGAGTCCTCCTGACTCACAGATTCTACCAAAACAGTTGCAGGTGCCGACGATGCCAGTGCAGATGATGGGATCGATCTCAAGTGGGAGTTCGATGAGGAACGTGGTCGTTACTATGTGTCTTTTCCTGATGGTCTATGTGTCTTTTCCTGATGGCCAGTGCATTTGGAGTTATCTTATTTTCATTTGGATCTTGATCGTAGATGGTCTATGTGTGTATTTTGGATGATGTATGGATTATATTTATGTATTGTGTGAAGTGGCGATTGTAAGCCAACTCTTTATCCCATTCTTGTTCATTACATGGGATTGTGTGAAGATGACCCTTCTTGCGACAAAACCACAATGCGGTTATGCCTCTAAGTCGTGCCTCGACACGTGGGAGATATAGCCGCATCGTGGGAGTTACACCTAGCGTTCATACTTTCACTAGTGCAAGTTCTCTCAACAATAATAACATAATTGGATCATATAACTATCCCTCAACATGCAACAAAGAGTCACTCCAAAGTCACTAATAGCGGAGAACGAATGAAGAGATTATGGTAGGGTACGAAACCACCTCAAAGTTATTCTTTCCGATCAATCTATTGGGCTATTCCTATAAGTGTCACAAACAGCCCTAAAGTTCATAGTAAAATAACACCTTAAGACACACATCAACCAAAACCCTAATGTCACCTAGATACTCCAATGTCACCTCAAGTATCCATGGGTATGATTATACGATATGCATCACACAATCTCAGATTCATCTATTCTCAAAACAGATAATATAATAGCATGGTACAATAATATAAAAGTGCATAATAAAGCCCATAAACATCCAAAACAGATAATATAATAGGATGGAACAATAAAAAATTATAGATACGTTGGAGACGTATCAATCCTCACACACAAGCTCATCGAGCCCAAGAGCACCTCACCTCCTGAGGCAATTCATCTACTATACTAGTTCATCCTCAGCCCGCGAGGCAATCCACCACACAATGGAGTAGGGTATTACACCGCAAGGTGGCCCGAACCAGTATAAACCCCCGCGTCTCTCTGTTCTTCGGGTTTGTCGAGCTAGGCTGTGGGATCGTTGAGCGAGTGAGCTAGGGAGAGAGTGTTCTACGTGCGTACCCTAGAGTTCGAACCTCACAAGGGTTTGCTGGAACCCATAATCCGATAGATTTGGGTGGAAACAACTTGGGGAAGGCTAGAAATCAATGTTCAAAAGGTTGGAATGGAATCTCTTGATCTAAACACATGAGTAGGTGGTTCTCTCTTAGAAAATGGATGGTGGAAGTCTAGGCACATTCTGATGGTTCTCTCACAAATGGAGAAGGGGGTGGAGGGGTATATATAACCTCCACACAAAATCCAACCATTACACACTGTTGACCCATCTCGGCGGAGCCAATCAGAAAACTCAATGGGACCGGTCTGTTCAAAAATATGAACATTAGGAATCTCGGTGGGACCGACTGGAACAATTCATGGACCGATGTGCTAGGGCTTAGGGTAAACGTCATCTTGGTGGTGCTGATTGCATCAACTCGGTGGGACCGAAGTGAAGCAATAAGCAACAGAGAATCTGTCAAGCCAACTCAGTGAGACCGATTGCATGAACTCGGTGGGAACAAAGCGAAAGGAAGAGATCACAGAGCGCTGGCAAGGCCATCTCGGTGAGACCGAGATCCGTATCGATGTGACCGAATTGTTAGGGTTTCTGGCAGTGGCTATGTCAAGTAAACTTGGTGGCTCTGGGTAGAAAGAATCGGTGGGGCCGAGTTTGGATTTAGGTTTTAGTCATATTTGGATGGAGAAAGTGGTTGAGGGTTTTGGAGCAATATCACTAAGCACTTGAGCATGTAGACCATTAAGTAACACCTCATCCCCTTTTAATAGTATTGGCTTTCCTATGGAGTCAATGTGATCTTGGATCACTAAAATAGAAATGAAGAGTCTTAAGCGTTTCATATCATTGTCCTTATCATTTTGATGGGGTTCCACATCCTCTTGTCCTAGCCACTGCATTGTTGAACTTACCTGAAACATGCTAGATAAAACTATTAGTCCAACAAAAGATATGTTGACATTAATTTCCAAAATCACCTAGCACTTGTTCTTTCAATCTCCCCCTTTTTGGTAATTGATGACAACATACATCAAAGCTTCAAGTAAATGATATGAAGAGTAGTAGGTGAAGCTTTGGAAAAACATGTAACATGCATAAGCTCCCCCTACATGTGTGCAATCATGTAATGATGAAATCGAGTAGCATGTGAGTGCACAACATGAAAGAGTAAGAAATGAGTTACATGTATCTTGGTCATATGCATCAGAGCAAAAACAAGTGTTCATATGTTCTACCTTCATGCTTTATGAATCCCTCCTGCAAACAATATGTGCAGAAGCAAGAGATCATCATGCACATGAGTGTCAGGCATATACTTACCTTGTGGTTCTTGACCTGATTCTAGACGAAGCAATCTTGAGAAAACAAGGTTAAATAACACAAGAAAACTTCAAGCAAGAAGGATTTCAACATCCACAAGAATACCAAGACTGGGATGACATGTAATAGGTGAGTATCATAGAGTGAGTACTTAATTTTTAAATATAGACATGTCCCTAAGAATTTAAATATTTGCAATGAATTCTAAGGATTTTGTCCCCTAAAACATGGACTCTTCCTCCCCCTGAATCTAACATTGGATAATGGAGAAGGTAGGGTGAGATAAAATCAGAGCAGAGATAAATGAACCAATCAGAGCGGAAAAGGAGAAGCAAATACTAACATGTCTTTTCCCTCTTAAATACATGTAACTTCTCTCCTCTTCTGACATTGCATCTCTCTTCCTTTCTTAGAAGAGTTATAAGAGAATAAGCTTTGATGTGCTCTCTCTCCCCTTTGACATCAATTTCCAAGAAGGATAGTTTTCATGGATATGAGTCAAGTGAGTGTGGTCCTTGAGAGACACAAGTAAGCATAATGTAGCTGAAGATGCAGATAGAGGAAAAGAATCATTGAGTGGAGCTGAAGAAAAAATAGGCAATAAAAGATGGCAAATACTTTTCTTAGTAGTGAAATCGGTGGCGCCGAGTTGTTTTAATCGGTGACTCCGAGTTAACAGAACCACTGAAGGTGCTCATTGGTGAGACCGAGTGAGTCCGTGTCGATGAACTAGATACATGTAGAACTTGTATTTCGGTTTGCCCGATGGGCGTAAATCGGTGACGCCGAGTTCAATACAGAAGAAAAGTTTTGTCAACTCAGCTCACTTCGGAAATGAAATTTCACAAGGGTTTCAAGGAATTTTCATAAGGATTTGCAATAAATTAACTAGATACCAATAAAACAGAAATGAAAAGAGATCTAGATGAAGTTGAAGGGAAACACAAGAAGAAATGCAATGGAGGAGCAATATACAAAGGATCACTAGAGAACGTCGTCTAGAGGTGGTCAGTGACAAAGTCACCTATGTTAGAGTATATTGACTTAGGAGTCAAGTGAGATCACTTGATCGTTGGTCATACTCATTGTTAAGCACAAAATGGGGTTGCCATTTTTCATTTGAGCATCTAGATGTATTCACATCTTGTTGAGTTGCTTTAACCCATGGCTTGGAGTAAAGCTTCTCTAAGATGGAACGACATACCTTGGGTTGTTGTGTGGATCTCGATCATGTAGTTGAACTTCTGTTGGATGCTCATGGTTGATGTAGTGCATCAAGGGTTGGAAGCATCCTTTTAACTTGAAGTTCATCTTCCTACATGGGTTAGTCTTGCAAGGAATAGCACTTGTGTATCCAAATTAACAATCATGAATTTTGACATATAGATATTGTCAAAGGATATGTGGAGTAAGTTCATGCTTCCTTGTCCTCAACAACCAAAGTATATATAGATACTTGGTGATGTAGAGATTGCTCAAGATGTGAGTGATCTGCAATCTCATAGATTTAGGCTCATCCGAGTACCTATAAGGGTTAGATAACATGCAAGGGTGCCAATATATCCAAGATAAATAGTCAACATCAGAAGACAAACATCAAGGATTAGTCACATAGGCTCATGCCTTGCAGGTATCCAAGGAGTATCTACTGCAAATTTGAGGCATCAATGTATTCAATTCACCTCTCAAACGGCAAAATATCTTTTCATTAAGTGGTTTAGTGAAGATATCCACCAATTGCTTGTCGGTACGAACATGTTTAAGATTGATGTTACCCTTAGCAACATGATCTCGAATGAAATGATGATGAACTTCAATATGTTTAGTTCAAGAATGATGCACGGGATTGTGAGCAATCTTGATAGCACTCTCATTGTCAAAAAGCAATGGAACATGTTCTACATGTATCCCATAATCTTTAAGAGTTTGGGTCATACAAAGTAATTGAGCACAACATGATCCAGCGACAATGTATTCCGCTTCGGCGGTGGATAAGGATATCGAGTTTCTTGGGAAACGTAGTAGAAAACAAAAAACATTCGCACCTACGATCACCAAGATCAATATGAAGATGCATAAGGGTTGGGATCAACGATCGCCAACTCCGAAGTGCAGCGGAAGAACAATAGTTGGTGTAGATCATGCTCGAAGTCCCTCGAACGATGATGATGATCCCGCGAACCGCCCTCAAACAAAAGACCGAAAGCATGACCTCTCTACTTGGTTGTAAGCGTATGGTCTTCACGATCCGGCAGCGCTTCGCCGTCCAGAGCTAATCATCGCTGGAGAATTATAGGGAGGAGATTAGAACCACACTGGGATTGTAATTATGAGGATTAGAGGTGGCTAGGGCTATCTCTAATTAGTCTAGGACCAACTAGAACTAGAACTAGACCCTAAAAAAATTAGAAATAGAACTAGATCAACTAGAAGAGGCACCCAAAAACTTGTATCTCAATAGGGTGGAAAACCTCTAGTATATATAGGTTAGGAGGGGAGGAGAGGGCAGCCACCAATGGGGAAAGAACCCCTTGGGGCACCGACCAAGGGACGGTGCATAGGACTCCCCCTCCAAGTAGGATTCCCCCCCCCCCTTAGGAAAGGGGGCACCTCCCTTGTTGGGCCCTTGTGGACCAACTCCTTCTCCACCTCTTGGACTTATTTGGCCCGTTGATATTAAATTAAATATATTTTTGTTCTAAACATTTTCAGAGCATAATATATATAATTTAACATCTCTAGAAACATTTTATACCTATATATATATATATATTAATCGGCAATACCTGGTATTACCCGATATTCACCGAAACCTTTCCGGTGACCCTGAAACATTTCCGGAACCTCTGGAAACTATTTGGATATTAATGAAACTATTTCATGAATATATTCTCATTACTCATGTTCCACTAACACTCAGAAAATCGTGATTACCTTAAGCTTGTGATCCCGTAGGTTCGGTAATCATAGACATGAACGAAACTCCTTCGTTCAATGACCAATAACGGAACCATGGAGATCCATATCGGTTCGTATGATTACACAAATGATATTCGAGTGAACCTTTGGTTATCATGTGACATTCCCTTTGCTTCGTGATACTTTACAAAACCCGATGTGGATTGGTATCCTCCTGGATCATCACCATGCCCACTGTACCCTTGCTCCCGTTATCGGTTTTGTTCTTCTTTCTCGTTGACGTGTTCCGGCATCCCTGTGACGTAGTCACCTATGTCTGGCCATACGATGATGGATGCCGTCACACTGAGAGGGCTCTAAGAATATCTCTCCATCGTTAGAGGAGCAAATCCCACTCTTGAGTTGTCCGATCATTTATCAAACTTTCTGGTGAGCCTGAAAGTTGTCATTATGATCACCTTGTTACAGATGACGTTTGCGCAGCCCCAAAGCCCACCATCTGGTAGGAAATGACCGAGACACTCTCACGGTCCGAGGAACTAAAACACATGCTAACACTCTATGTTATAACAGATGATTTCAGATGATATGATCACAAAGTATAACATACAAGATTGGGTCGATTCAATATGATCATTCTTCTAACGTCATATCCTCAATGTTGTTTTAGGACTATCATTGCACCTAACGATATCCTAAGATCCGGAAAACATGATCACCAACAACACTTGAGCCAGTCCTAGAGGCTGGATCGGGAACCTATTGTTTGACTGTTTATCATTGCATACGTGCATATGAGTTTTCCACTGAATCACATATTCCAGGATCATATCAGTTATAGCATGAAATATAAACTCTTAATTATGAATAATGGAAATATAATAATAAAATATTATTGCCTCTAGGGCATATTTCCAAAAGTCTCCCACTTGCACTAGAGTCAGTAATGTAGTTGCATAACACTTAACAACTTATGGCTTGTGGTAGAGCCTTCGTCATTAGTTTGACACACTAAAAAATTTATGATATTTGAACTGGTATTGTCTGATTTCTAGATCTTAATCCATATAGTTTTCAGCCATAATATTTTATTCAAAGTAAAATATTATTGGATTTATGATCATAATAGTCTTATGTCAAGATTCTTCTTGATCATATCTTGAATTAACACATTTTATAAAGATTCTTCTTGCATATCTTTTATGGGTCACTTACAACTCTTGCAATATTTATTCAGACAAAACATTTATGTGAAGACATTTCTTGATTCAAATAAAATTAAAACATCTCATGTTTTAAGACGTATATCCTTATCGTTTATAGATTCAACAAATTTGTTCATAAATAATTCTGAATTATTATAGCCCAATCATAACAACTATGAAGTTTGATATTCATATATTCTTAATAATGTATTTCAACTTCAATACCTCAGAATAATTTTTTATTCTTTTGAGTTCCTTGATATTTTATTTACTAACTTTTAGTAAATATACTTTGGCCATTATATATATCATAACTTATCAAGACAATTTTATCTTCCAAGCTTATCATTCATAAGCATCAAGTTATATGACATTTAGAGAAACCAATTTCTCTATTTTAAAACTCTTTTAAAATTTTGTCAAAAATATATGAAAACATTGTTTTAGCTTAACCACACCTTAATCTATCTTCATAGATTCTTTCATGCCCAATTTTTCTTTACACTTTGATGGAAAAAGTGTTTCAAAATCATTTTTGCTATGTGCTTTAGGAACTTTATATTGTTTCTATTCCATAATCTTTCAAATACATACAAGATTAAAAACTTTGTACGGCTCCCACTGAGTTCTACAAATCTATTTTTTTAGTACTTGGGATCTTCATATTATTTCTATTTCATGATATGTCTTACATATATATGACTTAGAAATATTATATAACTCCCACTGAATTTTACACAAACATACTTTTGGACAAGTCCAAAACTTAATGCTAGTTCAAATCTTTAAACGGTTTTTCAAGTTTGCACATTTATCCGGTTATCCTAAGGATAAAAACTTTTTTTGGTTGTATCATTCATACATCCTTTCCCCAATTTAGGAAACTTCTTTTGAAATCCTTATTTTACCCAACACTCCTTGAAGTATTATCAAGTTCTAAACTTGTCAGAAAATAACAACTAAGTTCCAAACTTATTGTATTTGAATTTTCATTCCGGTGTGCATGGCCAAGGACGATTCCTTATGAGCTAGGCGCCACCTTTGTTTCCTTGTAGTATTTATGTTCATCTTCTTACAAGATGAAAAGAACTTTGTCTTGTCATTTCATGAATTCAACAATGTTCTTGATCATGTTTTAGCTTTTAGAATTTTCTACATCTAATGTAGTAACTAACGGTATATCTTGTAAATAATTTATTAGAACAAATTCCGATTAGTTTTGTACCGTTAAAAGATTCACTAATCTTTCAAGCTATAACATCCTCCTACTTATTCTTTTGACAAGAAAACCCTTTTCAATGACAAATATTTTGCCTTTCAGATATTTTACTGGGAGAAATCATATAAACCTACAATTCAAATGTCATCTAGTTAAATAATATTCATATCTCATATGATTTCATTTAACACGATCTATACAAGGTTTTTCTATTTTAGTGTATATTTTTCTGTTTCAGTTATATCCCGATTATAAATAGGAGATAGAATAATTCCATGATCATTCAAACAATCTTGCTAAACTTATGACTTTAGATCTATTTCTTAAAATGAAGAATCACAATATCAATTGTCATTATTATCCTTAATCTTCATTAAAATATTTGAACTTCAACAGAAATTCAGAATTTATTTGAACTCTTCAAATAAATTCTTAAATTCTGTTGAACTATTCAAATATTTGAGTCTGAGTAAAACATTTGTTTATTTTAATGAAGTTAAATTATCCACTATACTTGTCGAAGTAAATGACCATGGGTAGCCTCATCAGGCCCCCATGGTATTTCAAGACATCGGGGCTGGCTGCGCCCCCTGAGCGTCAAAGACAGAGGGCTGCCTTCTTGGGGATGGCTGGTCGAAACGGCCAGCTGCTGGAAGGCGGCGGAATCCGGAAGACGGCCAGGAAGTGGGCCGACTCCTAGCAGGCGGATTCCAGGGAGGCCGGCTCCTAGCAGGCGGCCCCTCATGCCCTCAAAGTTAGCACCCACATAAACATGACGAGACGGCGCGTGGCTACACTGCAGCCTGCCACCCCCGAATCCAGGGAGGAACGTGGCCACAGTGCAGCATACCAGGCGGACATCCCATGTCTGGCGCGGCACTGTTGCCACGCTGCTCGTGACATCACCCATGACAGAGGGAGCTATTCTCCCACGACGGGCTGTCGGTACGGCCCGTAGGCGGCGGGCCCCACTTGTCCGTGAGAAGCCAGAAGGCGGCGAGCCCTGACCAGTCGGCTCGGGGGGAGGCCGGCTCCTAGCAGGCGGCCCTCCCCCTTCCTTGAAGTTTGCACGCCATTAACCAGAAGAGACGGGGAGTGGCTACAGTGAACACCCACCAGGCGGCGGGACTGTAGCCACGCTCTCCCCGACAAAGCATGCATCATCAGTAGCACGGCTACAGTGCTGAGCAGCCGGCAGGACCCGCGAGCGGCGGGCGCGGCCTGTCGGCAAGTACAAGACAGCCGGCGGGACCCACCAGCCGGCGGGCCCCAGCAGCCGGCAGAAAAGCCGGCCACCAGAGACACTGACAGCCGGGTCCTACACCCCACCAGATATAAACCCCCCGGGGCACCCATGCAAAGGGTTGAGCTTCTTAGATAGCACACACACATAGAGAGAGGCGTAGAGCTAGCCTTGCTCCTCTTCCTCCTCTAGCCAAAATAGCTCAAGGAGCAAGCTTGTAGTCACCTTGTTGAGATAGTGATCATGCGGAGACCCCGTAGAGCAGGACTAGGGGTGTTATCTCCTAGGAGAGCCTCGAACCTGGGTAAGATGCATCGGCGTACGTGTCTACGCCTTATCCCGTTTCCAGGCACCGGCGACGTACTACTCTCCCTCACCATGATAAGCCATCCTTTGGCATATGTCACACGAAACCCCCGACATTTGGCGCACACCGTGGGGCTAGGTGCACCGTCGTCCGGAGATCTGTTCTGGACGGGTACCCTTTTTCTCCCTAGCGAGCGCAGCCAGCCCGGCACGCCCGATGGCGTTTGCGCCAACGCGCTGCAGGGCGCAGAAGTCGCATGCGCGGCGAGCGACCTCGCCGACCTCATCGTCGGGATCCACCTCTCTGACGAGCCCGCACCCGACGCGGGGGCAGCCAGCTCCAACAGCTGCCTCGTCTACCTCCTTGGCCAGCTCCACATTGCCAATGAGCCGGCCTCCGACCTAGAGTCAATTGGCTCCACCGACCCGATGCTCATCGACTCGGACATGACATCCCTTGACGCCTTCCCCATCAACGTGGTGGTCATCAACGACCCGCTCCCTCGCGCGGACAGCGGTGGCAGCACCATCATAGAGGTGCTCGTCATCAGCACAATGAAGCCTCTGGCGGAGCCGGCCAGGATCCGCTGCAAGCGACTCTGCAAGACCTGTCCGCGCCCATCATGGTAGATGCTGATGCCGAGACATTAGAAGCCTGTCGCTTCTAGCTTGTCGACAGCGCCAAGAAGTTGGCTCCCATGAGACGCCTCTCCGAGGCCTACCAGCGCGAGATCGACCGTGTCGTCGGCGACACGCCGGCTGCTAGCGAGCCCAGCCGTGTGGGCACGGTCCGACAACGCGGCACGGCCATCTCCAGCATGTTCGGGGCAGACCGCCCTATCTACGCCACACCTGTGGAAAACCTGCACGCCGCCCAGGCGGCGGCAGCCGAGCTAGACCAGCTGGAGGGCGACGAGCGTTGCTACATGATGGAGCGCGTCCAGCAGCTCACCGATACGGCTGGCGCACAGCAAGAAGCCGGCCACCGCGTTGGAGAGACCAGCCAGCGAGCTGAGAACCTTCCCCTCACCGAGAGCAAGGCGCGACCTCCTGGACGCCGACAGGCGGCGTCCGCGATAGACGAGACCGAGAGCTGACTGCTAGCCGCAGCCGAACATGCGTCACCATCGAGCGCGACCGAGACGGCCGCCCACGAGCAGTGGAACGACGGGATGACTATCCGCCTCCTCCTCCTCCTCGCAGGGAGAGGCGTACCTTCCGCCGCCTGTTGAGTACCCGACTCTCGGCGACAGGCTAGCCTGCCGCGAAGGAGTCGGAGAAAACGACGCCCGCCACTGGATCGACCAACTAGCTCGGTCCCTGGCGGTAGAAGAAGAAGATGCAATCGGTCCGCCTTGTTTCGGCCCCCGCATTCGAGACAAGCCCTTCCCCAAAGGGTTCTCGCGCCCCAGAGATACGCCCAAGTACAACGGCTCTGTGAAGCCGGAAGATTGGCTGGTTGACTACTCCACTGTGGTCAACATAGCGAACGCCAACAAGCGCGTTGTCGTGAAGTACGTTCCGCTCATGCCGCAGGGCACGGCCCAGACATGGCTGAACACCCTCAAGCCCTACAGCGTCAACAGCTGGTTGGACTTCACCGAAGTCTTCATTCGCATCTTAACCAGCACCTACAAACGGCTGCCCAAGCCTTGCCAGCTTTCTGTGCGTCCAAGGTCCCACCGAGTCCACTCGCGACTACTTGACGTGGTGGGTTGAATTGCGCAACTCCTGCGAAGGGGTGCACGAGGTGCAAGCCATAGAGTACTTCACTGCTGGGTGCCGAGAGGGCACCTTTCTCAAGCACCGACTCCTCTGCGATGAGCCGGCCACACTCGATGAACTGCTGATCATGGCAGACAAGTACGACACTGCCGACTCCTCCATGAAGTCGGAGCTCCAGGTGGACGCGTCCGGGAAGGTGCTCCCTCTGGCTCCTCGGACGCCGGCTGGTGACAACAGTCGGTGCCAGCAGCAGAACGACAACAAGCGCAAAGCCCCTCAGCCGGCTTCCACCAGCCGGCAGGTGGCGACTGTTGAGGATCAGCAGCCGGAGGGACAACCCGGCCCTAAGAGTCAGAAGGGTGGCAAGCCTGCTTGGTTGCCCGCCTTCTCCTCTGATCCAACCCTTGATGCTCCCTACAAGTTCCACAGCGGTGTGAAGCCATCCAACTGCATCACCCGGAAGTGCCACTAGCTCACCCGAATCTCCAAGGGCGACGGACTGCTGCCTCGCACTACAGAAAAAAGACACATTCGTGACATTTTGGGCCGAACGAAATTTTTTGTCATACTTATGACACTTCTATGACGATAATTGTGACAAAACCCGGTATCATAATAGATGTGGTGGGGTCCTACTTCTATGACAAAAAATCATGACAGAAAATGGGCTTTTCGTCCTGGGCGGGCCGGAGACGCAGCTACATGACATTCTTTGGGCCGTCCATGACGGAAAAAACCGTGGTAGAAGCGAGGGCGAGGAAAATATCAGGGAGTTCCCCGTTACGGTGGGTGGTCGGGGGCTGAGCGATGCGCGTTTCTCTTGTACGTATGCGCGTGTGTGCGAGGCGTTGGGCTCTAACTGAACCCGGGTGATTGCACTTCAGGCTACGCGTTACTAAACCCGAGCGATCGATCGATCCCTTGCTGTTAACTGAACCCGAGTGATTCCTTCACTACTGTTGCTAACTGAAGCCGATCAAACACTGCTGCCTCCTTCCCTGGATGAACAGTGAGCGTTGTTGAGGGGGTTTGGATGAACAGTTCCTGGTGGGGGGTTGGATGAACAGGAACCCGTGGTAGTAGAGGCCGTTGCCAATGGATGAAGAGTACCTCGATCGATCGAGCCGGTGGATGAACATGACCCCGTCGAGGGCTGGTTGAACAGTAGCCGGCGGAGGGCCGTTTGAAAAGTAGCCGGTGGAGGGCTGGATGAACAGTAGCCCGTGGAGGGGTGGTTGAATAGGACCCCCGTGGAGAGGGCTGGTTGAACAGTAGCCGGTGGAGAGCGCGCGGTGGAGGCTGGATGAACAGGAGCCCGTGGATGAATAGTCATAGGTGGAGCCTGGAGGAGGTCGACGGTGGATGAATGATAACCCACAAGTATAGGGGATCGCAACAGTTTTCAAGGGTAGAGTATAAAACCCAAATTTATTGATTCGACACAAGGGGAGCCAAAGAATACTCTCAGGTATTAGCAGTTGAGTTGTCAATTCAACCACACCTAGATAACTTAATATCTGCAGCAAAGTATTTAGTAGCAAAGTAGTATGGAAGTAACTGTAATGGTAGCAAAAGTAACAGTAGCAGTGGAAAAGTAAATAAGCGAAGAACAATATGTGAAAAGCTCGTAGGCATTGGATCGGTGATGGAGAATTACGCCGAATGCGATCATTCATGTAACAGTTATAACATAGGGTGACACAGAGCTAGCTCCAATTCATCAATGTAATGTAGGCATGTATTCCGAATATAGTCATACGTGCTTATGTAAAAGAACTTGCATGACATCTTTTGTCATACCCTCCCGTGGTAGCGGGTCCTAACGGAAAGTAAGGGATATTAAGGCCTCCTTTTAATAGAGTACCGGACCAAAGCATTAACACATAGTGAATACATGAACTCCTCAAACTACGGTCATCACCGGGAGTGGTCCCGATTATTGTCACTTCGGGGTTGCCGGATCATAACACATAGTAGGTGACTATAGACTTGCAAGATAGGATCAAGAACTCACATATATTCAAGAAAACATAATAGGTTCAGATCTGAAATCATGGCACTCGGGCCCTTGTGATAAGCATTAAGCATAGCAAAGTCATAGCAACATCAATCTCACAACATAGTGGATACTAGGGATCAAACCCTAACAAAACTAACTCGATTACATGATCAATCTCATCCAACCCATCACCGTCCAGCAAGCCTACGATGGAATTACTCACGCACGGCAGTGAGCATCATGAAATTGATGATGGAGGATGGTTGATGATGATGATGGCGACGGATTCCCCTCTCCGGAGCCCCAAACGGACTCTAGATCAGCCCTGTATCGTAAAACGCGATGAATATTTCTCTCTGATTTTTCTCTCCCCGAACACGAATATATAGAGTTGGAGTTGAGGTCGGTGGAGCTCCAGGGGGCCCACGAGGCAGGGGGAGCGCCTCCCACCCTCGTGGACAGGGTGTGGGCCCCCTGGCCTTGATTCTTTCGCCAGTATTTTTAATTATTTCCAAAAATAATCTCCGTGAAGTTTCAGGTCATTCCGAGAACTTTTGTTTCTGCACAAAGATAACACCATGGCAATTCTGTTGAAAATAGCGTCAGTCCGGGTTAGTTCCATTCAAATCATGCAAGTTAGAGTCCAAAACAAGGGAAAAAGTGTTTGGAAAAGTAGATACGACGGAGACGTATCAACTCCCCCAAGCTTAAACCTTTTCTTGTCCTCAAGCAATTCAGTTGATAAACTGAAAGTGATAAATTAAAACTTTTACAAACTCTGTTTGCTCTTGTTGTTCTAAATATGTAAAGCCAGCATTCAAGTTTTCAGCAAGGATTATGAACTAACCATATTCAAAATAACATTTAGGTCTCATGTTTACTCATATCAATGGCATAATCAACTAGCGAGCAATAATAATAAATCTCGGATGACAACACTTTCTCAAAACAATCATAATATGATATAACAAGATGGTATCTCGCTAGCCCTTTCTGAGACCGCAAAACATAAATGCAGAGCACCTTTAAAGATCAAGGACTGACTAGACATTGTAATTCATGGTAAAAGAGATCCAATCATAGTCATACCCAATATAAATTAACAGTAATGAATGCAAATGACAGCGTTGCTCTCCAGCTGGTGCTTTTTAATAAGAGGGTGATGACTCAACATAAAAGTAAATAGATAGGCCCTTCGCAGAGGGAAGCAGGGATTTGTAGAGGTGCCAAAGCTCGGTTTTGAAATAGAGATAAATAATATTTTGAGCGGTATACTTTCATTGTCAACATAACAACCAAGAGATGGCGATATCTTCCATGCTACACACATTATAGGCGGTTCCCAAACAGAATGGTAAAGTTTATACTCACCCTCCACCAAAAAACATCAATCCATGGCTTGCTCGAAACAACGAGTGCCTCCAACTAACAACAGTCCCGGGGGAGTTTTGTTTGCAATTATTTTGATTAGATTTGCATAAAGCATGGGACTAGGCATCCCGATGACCAGCCATTTTCTCGTGAGTGTGAAGCGGAGTCCACTCCTCTTGAGAATAACCCGCCTAACATGGAAGATACGGACAACCCTTGTTGATACATGAGCTATTTGAGCATACAAAACAGAATTTCATTTGAAGGTTTAGAGTTTGGCACATACAAATTTACTTGGAACGGCAGGTAGATACCGCATATAGGAAGGTATAGTGGACTCATATGGAATAACTTTGGGGTTTAAGGGATTGGATGCACAAGCAGTATTCCCGCTTAGTACAAGTGAAGGCTAGCAAAAGACTGGGAAGCGACCAACTAGAGAGCGACAACAGTCATGAACATGCATTAAAATTAATGAACACTGAGTGCAAGCATGAGTAGGATATAATCCACCATGAACGTAAATATCGTGAAGGCTATGTTGATTTTGTTTCAACTACATGCGTGAACATGTGCCAAGTCAAGTCACTTAAATCATTCAAAGGAGGATACCACCCTATCATACCACATCACAACCATTTTAATAGCATGTTGGCACGCAAGGTAGACCATGATAAGCTCCTAGCTAATTAAGCATGGCATAAGTAACTATAATCTCTAATTGTCATTGCAAACATGCTTATTCATAATAAGCTGAATCAGGAACGATGAACTAATCATATTTACAAAAACAAGAGAGGTCGAGTTCATACCAGCTTCTCTCATCTCAATCAGTCCATCTTATATCATCATAATTGCCTTTCACTTGCACGACCGAACGATGTGAATAATAATAATAGTGCACGTGCATTGGACTAAGCTGGAATCTGCGAGCATTCAATAAACAGGAGAAGACAAGACAATATGGGCTCTTGGTTATATCAACAATAATGCATATAAGAGCCACTTCAACAATTTCATTATGGTCTTCTCCTCTCGACCCCCAAAGAAAAGAAAAGAAATAAAACCATTTACACGGGAAAGCTCCCAACAAGCAAAAGAAGAACATGAAATATTTTTGGGTTTTCTTTTTAATTACTACTACTACAAGCAAGAAAGTAAACTAGCTAAACGCTACAACTAATTTTTTTGGTTTTCTTAAGGTTTTTCAAACACACAAGAAGAAAGCAAGAAAAAGAAAATAAACTAGCATGGATATTACAGTGAAAAAGTATGAGCACCGACATCTAGTAATAAATGTGTGAACATAAATGTAATGCCGGTGAGAAATACGTACTCCCCCAAGCTTAGGCTTTTGCCCTAAGTTGGTCTATTGCCACGGCTGGCCTGGCGGATATCCGAAGTTGTAACCGGGGTCGTACTGAGATGCAGCGGCTATTGCATCGTGGGATGCAGCTTGGAGGCAAGCTACCCTCGTCCTCCTCTCGTACTTATTTGCCTCCTCCCTGGTTGTAACATGTCTCCCTTTTGCCTGAAACTGAAAGAGAGTAGGAGCAGGGAGGACAATATTGAAGGCGTGACGCCTGTCAAAGATTAGTCGGTACTGGAGAGGCGGTTCATTCCTCTCAACAAACTGATGGTGAACCATGGCATTATAATCTAGATAAGCAGGAGGCAATTCCATATCATAATCGCGAATGGGTATATTAAGAAAATTAGCTAAACGGGTTGCATAAATTCCACCAAAGAAAACTCCATTAGATCTATTATTATGCAACCTACGTGCAACAATGGCTCCCAAATTATAATGTGTATCTCCTAATACAGCACTCCTGAGAACACTGAGATCAGGGACACACATGTGGCATGCTTCATCCTTACCATTTATGCACCTACCTATGAAGAGAGCAAAATAATGTATAGCAGGAAAATGAATGCTCCCTATGGTAGCTTGTGTTATGTCTCTAGATTCCCCCACTAGCAAGAAAATCTCTAAATTCAATTTGCGAGGTTCACTAGGACTACCCCATTGTGGAAGTTTGCAAGCAGTATTAAAATCCTCCAAGTCCATAGTATAAGAATTTTCATAAAGATCAAACAGGACAGTTTGAGAATTCCCTGATGATGAAAATTCAAACCTCCTCACAAAGGAATCAGTGAGATAGTGGTACTGACGGCACTTATCTGCCTCGAAGCTCACAAGATCAGCGTTACGCACATATGCGTTAAATTCTTCCTTGATTCCTGCTCGATCCATGAAGTCCTCTGAAGGCCATTCACAAGCCCGCACTTGAGCGTCCCTTGGTGGTTCATTGTCAGCATCGCGCATTGCGAGCCTGGGTCCTTGCTTCATTGAAGGGCCACCTTGGTACATTTTCCAAAACATATTTCTTCCTCTGAAAAATTTCTGAAAATTTTAGTAACTTCAAATAAAAGTGAACCAAACTCAACAAAACTGATAGAAACTACTCCCACAAGTGCCTATAGACTATATCATGCATTAGAACTACTTGGAACCATATAAATTTGACATGCAAGCTCAAGAACATGGTTACCAAGGCAGCACAAATTTGCAATGAATAAAGAACTAGAGCAAAAACTAATTGGACCATTGGAGGAGTCACATACCAAGGAACAATCCCCCAAAGCAGTTTTGTGAGAGGTGCTTTGAGCAAGGAGATCGAAAATCGCAGCAAAATGAGCTAGAACTCATGCTTGAGCTAGTGGTGATTTTTTTGGGAGGAAGAAGGAGTGTGTGGGTACAGGAATAAGTGGAGGGGAGCCACCATGGGCCCACGAGGCAGGGGGCGCGCCCTGGACACTCGTGGCCAGGTTCTTGCTCCCCATGTTGTGTTCTCAGTGCCAGATATTCTCAAATATTCCAGAAAAAAACATATTTCAATTTCGGGGCATTTGGAGAACTTTCATTTTCGGGGTATTTTTTATTGCACGGATAAATCAGAAAACAGACAGAAAATATTATTTTTACTTTATTTCAACTAAACAACAGAAAGTAAAAGGAGGGTACAGAAGGTTGTGCTTTCAAACTTCATCCATCTCATGCTCATCAAAAGGAATCCACGAACAAGGTTGATCAGGTCTTGTTAACAAACTCATTCCGAATCGCATGAAACCGGAGAAATTTCGAATAACACTAAGTTACCTCAACGGGGATATGCACGTCCCCAATAATAAGAATATCATATTTCTTCTTGACAGTAGGAAGAGGAAATTCAAAAATCCAAAAATAATCGATGGAATTTTTCCAATAGAGTTTATACTATGAACTTGAGGTTGTTTCCTCGGAAAGTGTACGTATGCTCATTGCCATTAACATGAAAAGTGATATTGGTTTTGTTGCAATCAATAACAGCCCCTGCAGTATTCAAAAAAGGTCTTCCAAGAATAATAGACATACTATCGTCCTCGGGAATATCAAGAATAACAAAGTCCATTAAAATAGTAACGTTTGCAACCACAACGGGCACATCCTCACAAATACCGACAGGTATAGCAGTTGATTTATCAGCCATTTGCAAAGATATTTCAGTAGGTATCAACTTATTCAAATCAAGTCTACGATATAAAGAGAGAGGCATAACACTAACACCAGCTCCAAGATCACATAAAGCAGTTCTAACATAGTTTCTTTTAATGGAGTATGGTATAGTTGGTACTCCTAGATCTCCTAACTTCTTAGGTATTCCACCCTTAAAAGTATAATTAGCAAGCATGGTGGAAGTTTCAGCTTCCGGTATCTTTCTTTTATTTGTAGCAATTTCTTTCATATACTTAGCATAAGGATTCATCTTGAGCATATCAGTTAATCACATACGCAAAAATCTCTCTTATCATAACGTTGATTCTTTGATTGTGGGTTATCAAGATCAACAGCAGGTTCAATCTCTACATCATCGTTATTACTAGGTTGAGCATCGTCATGAACATCATCATTAACATTATCACTAGGTTCATGTTCATTACCAGATTGTGTTTCAGCATCAGAAATAGAAATATCATTGGTATTCTCATGTGTGTCTACAACAGGTTCACTAGAAGCATGCAAAGTCCTATCATTTTTCTTTTTCTTCTTCTTAGAAGGACTAGGTGCATCAACATTATTTCTTTGAGAATCCTGCTCAATTCTCTTAGGATGGCCTTCAGGATACAAAGGTTCCTGAGTCAGTTTACCAGTTCTAGTAGCCACTCTAACAGCAAAATCATTATTCTTACTATTCAATTCATTGAGCAAATCATTCTGAGCTTTAAGTACTTATTCTACTTGAGTGGTAACCATAGAAGCATGTTCACTAATGTGCTTAAGTTCACCCTTAACTCTAGACATATAATCACTCAAGTGTTCAATCATATAAGCATTGCGTTTTAATTCTCTACCAAACTAAGCATTGAAATCTTCTTGCTTAACCATAAAATCATCAAACTCATCTAAGCATTAGCTAGCAAACTTAGTAGGAGGGATTTCAGCTTTATCATATCTATAGAGAGAATTTACCTTTACTACCTGTGTCGGGCTATCATGACCATGTGTTTCTTCAACAGGCGGTAAATTAAGACCATGTATTTCTTCAACAGGAGGTAAATTCTTAACATCTTTAGCTTTTATACCTTTTTCTTTCATAGATTTCTTTGCCTCTTGCATATCTTCAGGACTGAGAAATAGAACACCCCTTTTCTTCGGAGTTGGCTTAGGAGTTGGTTCAGGAAGTGTCTAATTATTCTCATTTGTTAACATATTATTCAATAGAATTTCAGCTTCATCAACTGTTCTTTCCCTGAAAACACAACCAGCACAACTATCTAGGTGGTCTCTGGAAGCATCGGTTAGTCCATTATAAAAGATATCAAGTATTTCATTTTTCTTGACGGGATGATCCGGCAAAGCATTAAGTAATTGGAGAAGCCTCCCCCAAGCTTGTGGGAGACTCTCTTCTTCAGTTTGCACAAAATTATATATTTCCCTTAAGGCAGCTTATTTCTTATGAGCAGCGAAATATTTAGCAGAGAAGTAATAAATCATATCCTGGGGACTACGCACACAACCAGGATCAAGAGAATTAAACCATATCTTAGCATCACCCTTTAATGAGAACGGAAATATTTTAAGGATATAAGAGTAGCGAGTTTTCTCATCATTAGTGAACAGGGTGGCTATATCATTTAATTTAGTAAGATGTGCCACAACAGTTTCAGATTCATAGCCATAGAAAGGATCAGATTCAACCAAAGTAATTATATCAAGGTCGACAGAGAATTCATAATCCTTATCAGTAACAAAGATAGGTGAAGTAGCATAAGCAGGATCATATTTCATTCTAGCATTCAGAGTTTTTTGTTTCAGCTTAGCTAATAATTTCTTTAGATCACTTCTATCATTGCAAGCAAGAAAGTCTCTAGTAGTTTCTTCATCCATAACGTAG
The DNA here is from genome assembly GCF_018294505.1 of Triticum aestivum. NCBI lineage: Eukaryota > Viridiplantae > Streptophyta > Magnoliopsida > Poales > Poaceae > Triticum > Triticum aestivum. The sequence continues at coordinate 241,164,797 of NC_057814.1, forward strand.
CCCTCGGGCACAGCAGGCAATTCATATGTAGGGGGAGAATCTTCATCATCACTTTCATCAATATTATCAGTTTCAATAATTTCATTCTCTCTAGCCCTAGCAAGTTGTTCATCAAGAAATTCACCAAGTGGCACAGTAGTATCAAGCATAGAAGTACTTTCATCATAAGTATCATGCATAGAAGAAGTGGCATCATCAATAACATGCGACATATCAGAATTAATAGCAGAAACAGGTTTAGGTGTCGCAAGCTTACTCAAAACAGAAGGTGAATCAAGTGCAGAGCTAGATGGAAGTTCCTTACCTCCCCTCGTATTTGAGGGATAAATTTTTGTTTTCGCGTCTTTTAAGTTCTTCATAGTGACCAGCAGATATAAATCCCAAGTGACTCAAAGAATAGAGCTATGCTCCCCGGCAACGGCGCCGGAAAATAGTCTTGATAACCCACCAGTATAGGGGACCGCAACAGTTTTCGAGGGTAGAGTATTCAACCCAAATTTATTGATTCGACACAAGGGGAGCCAAAGAATATTCTCAAGTATTAGCAGTTGAGTTGTCAATTCAACTACACCTGGATAACTTAATATCTGCAGCAAAGTATTTAGTAGCAAAGTAGTATGGAAGTAACGGTAACGGTAGCAAAAGTAACAGTAGCAGCGGAAAAGTAAATAAGCGAAGAACAATATGTGAAAAGCTCGTAGGCATTGGATCGGTGATGGAGAATTATGCCGGATGCTATCATTCATGTAACAGTTATAACATAGGGTGACACAGAACTAGCTCCAATTCATCAATGTAATGTAGGCATGTATTCCGAATATAGTCATACGTGCTTATGGAAAAGAACTTGCATGACATCTTTTGTCCTACCCTCCCGTGGCAGCGGGTCCTAGCGGAAACTAAGGGATATTAAGGCCTCCTTTTAATAGAGTACCGGACCAAAGCATTAACACATAGTGAATACGTGAACTCCTCAAACTACCGTCATCACCGGGAGTGGTCCCGATTATTGTCACTTCGGGGTTGCCGGATCATAACACATAGTAGGTGACTATAGACTTGCAAGATAGGATCAAGAACTCACATATATTCTTGAAAACATAATAGGTTCAGATATGAAATCATGGCACTCGGGCCCTGGTGACAAGCATTAAGCATAGAAAAGTCATAGCAACATCAATCTCAGAACATAGTGGATACTAGGGATCAAACCCTAACAAAACTAACTCGATTACATGATAAATCTCATCCAACCCATCATTGTCCAGCAAGCCTACGATGGAATTACTCACACACGGCGGTGAGCATCGTGAAATTGGTGATGGAGGATGGTTGATGATGATGAAGGCGACGGATTCCCCTCTTCGGAGCCCCGAACGGACTCTAGATCAGCCCTCCCGAGAGAGTTTAGGGCTTGGCGGCGGCTCCGTATCGTAAAATGCGATGAATCTTTCTCTCTGATTTTTTCTCCCCGAACACAAATATATAGAGTTGGAGTTGAGGTCGGTGGAGCTCCAGGGGGCCCACGAGGCAGGGGGCGCGCCCTGGGGGGGCAGGCGCGCCTCCCACCCTCGTGGACAGGGTGTCGCCCCCCTGGCCTTGATTCTTTTGCCAGTCATTTTAATTATTTCCAAAAATAATCTCCGTGAAGTTTGAGGTCATTCTGAGAACTTTTGTTTCTGCACAAAGATAACACCATGGCAATTCTGCTGAAAACAGCGTCAGTCCCGGTTAGTTCCATTTAAATCATGCAAGTTAGAGTCCAAAACAAGGGCAAAAGTGTTTGGACAAGTAGATACGACGGAGACGTATCAATGAACAGTAGCCTGTGGAGGCAGTCGATGGTAGAGATGAACAGTATCCCGTGGAGTCCCGTTTTGCGGTACGCCACACCCCTCCCGATGAACAGGACCCCCGTTTCGACCGTAGCGCTCCAACACAAGTCCGTTTCCTCTGTTTTGCGGTACGCCACACCGCTCCCGATCAACAGGACCCCGTTTCGAGCGTAGGAGGCCCGTTTCCTCCGTTTTGCGGTACGCCAGACCCCTCCCGATGAACAGGATCCCGTTTCCACCGTGGCCGGTCGAACACAAGGCCGTTTCCTCCGTTCTGCAGTACGCCAAGCCTCGTTTCTATCGCGTGTTCCATCCAAGCCGGTTGGCTCCGATGAACAACACACGTTTCGTTGCCTCCTGATGAACACGACGCATTCCGTTGCCTCCCCATGAACACGACGGCGACACAGTTTCTCCGTTCCGACCCAGCCATGTACATGAGCCCTGGCCGTACGTATGCGCGAGTAGGCGTTCGAGACCCAGCCCGTATGTACATACGTGGCCGTATTTTCTTTCTTGCTCCCTGACCGCTGTACGTACGTGTACATGCTACGTGCGCGCCCCTACTAAGACACGTGCGCGCCTCTACTACGACACGTGCCCTTCCTTACATGGCCACGGTTCATCGCTGCAGCCTGCAGACAGACCGATCGACCAGTATGTACGTACACATTCGCGACCAGAATGACAACGCTATGTATGCTTCGACCGGGTGGGTCCCGACTGTCAGGCACTTCCTTGCGTGCGAAGATGTAGGTGCTGGGTCCCAGTAGTCAGGGGGCGAATAATTTTTTTTGCCCGTAATATGGACACACTTTCTTGCGTATGAGGATGTAGCTGCTGGGTCCTAGCAGTCAGGGGGGAAACTTTTTTTTTCATGAAATACGGTGGCCCGTCTGGTGGGTCCCTGCTATGAGGTGGAGGAATCATTATTTTTCGCAAAATAAGGAGGCACTTCCTTGCTACGGCCGTGGACCTAGTTGTCAGCCTCTCCACGTACAGTACTCTTCCGATGGAAGTCATTCCTTGACCATGTTGACCACGCCACGGCAAGAGCACCAGGGCGGTGGACGACGGCGAGGCCTAGGAAGGGGACGACGCGGAGCCGGGGAAGACGCGGCAGTGAATGCCCACGCGGAGAGGAGTACGAGGGTTCACTGGTTCGGCTGCGGTGTGAGGCTGCCGTCGCTGCAGGGCCTGGCCAGCGGTGGGAGTAGTAGGGGGCGGTGAGGCCTCTGTGGCATCACAGCCGGCCACGGGAAGCAGGAGCACGTGGCACGACCGGCGCTGGTTTGGGCGGCTGGAGCAACAAGACCAGAGGTTGAAGAAGCACTACCACCGTTGGATGGACATCGTACGGTCACTGGAGCTTGAATCATTCATATTGACTAAGTTGACAAAGCCCTCCGTCCCCGTCAACTTAGTAGGCCCACAAGTCAGCCTCCCACTATGGTGGGTCCCAGCTAGCAAGGGGAGTATTCATTTTTTGTGCGTAATAAGGAGCCACTTCCTTGCGTGCGAAGATATAGCTGGTGGGTCCAAGCTATCAGCGGGAGTATTCATTCTTTTTGGCGTAATAAGGAGGTACTTGCTTGCGAGCGGCCATGGACCATGTGGGTCCCAACTGTCAGCCTCTCCATGTACGTCCCTCTTCCGATGTTGTCGTTTGTTGACAACGTTGACCACGCCGTGCCAAGAACACCAGCGCGATGGACGACGGCGAGACCCAGGAAGGGAAAGACCCGGAGGCGGCGAAGCCACAACAGTGGAGGGATGTGGGTGAGTAGAGGGATGGCCTAGCCAGCGGTGGGAGTAGTAGGGGCGGTGAGGCCTGTGCGGCAGCACAGCCGGCCACGGGAGACGGGAGTAGGCGGTCCCGCCGGCGCTGGATTTGGCGGCTGGAGCAAGAAGATCAGAGATTGAAGAAACACGACGGCCGTTGGATTGACATCCAACGGTTGCGTCTGCTAGAATCGTTTGTTGTCGTATATAATAAGTAAAAAAGCAGCAGGAGTACTTAACAACCTTAACTGAAACCAGCAAGGGCACTTAACAACCATAGCTGAAAGCAGTATGAGTACTTATACAGGTTCAACCGTACAAAGCATGCCTCGAACAGTGCTACTTTGCCTACAGTTAACCAAAGGGTGAGGCCGCCAAGCCCCAGGACAAGGCACAGGCGCCACCCCACGCATCCAAAACCTTGTGAAAGCCGCTTCATCTTGTAATGTGGTCAATAAATAGGATATTTTCTTTAGAACCATGGAAAAGCAGGAACATAATCTTCTGTCCTATTCTCCAAGATGGACGGGCCTTCATTATTTGAGACCACCCATGAATAAGTATCTTTTCACCTCCAAGGGGAATGGAGTAGGTCGACATAAACATCATGTTGTGACCAAGCGCAAGTCTGACCCGACCATGGTCAGGCATCTGTATAGGAACAATAGACCCGGGCAGTTCCTGTTTCAAGAAGATCATAGTTGTAAAACTGTGTATAAGCAAGAGTTTATGAACAACATATATAACAGAAAACAGCTTGTACCATAAGTTTCTCAACACAGTTGGACCTGTTCAATGAGTGCAGCAGTGGCACACATATCCCACACGGCCTTCCACCATTGAAACGCCCCACAAGGACCTTAAGACAATCAATAAAGTGTAGGAACTTGTGGATGTCGTCCAAGTCAACTTCAGTGCCATGAGTAACAGCTGAGTTCTTATAGAATAACAAATGAGTAGCCTGCTTAACTCTGAAAAAACCTACACGTGCCACCAATTATAAGAAAATATTAGTTAGAAGTAGCATCTTCGTGAGAGATTCATTGCTAATTCTAAAGTTAAATTGTGATTAGTTAGACATAATAGGTGGATTATGAAGTAATCGAGGCAAGAAGCAAGAACCAGATACAAAACTAACATGGATGAACAATTGGAACGACGTCGGGGTGGAAGATCGCAGTGAAGATGAGACCAGGTTCTGCTATTTCCATCAACATTTGTGTGCCAACTTTCAGTCTGTAACACTTGAGAAGGTTTATCCATGTTCGGCCATAAAAAAGCAGCGATCTTCTTGGTTCATGAACCCAACTCAAAACTTATATCCATGGCTTGTCTTCACTGTGACCATTAAACTGGTGTATTCAGTTATGGCAAGGCCGAGCATCTTGAGTACTTGTATTCTGGCAGAGCAAGGAATGCACTGCAGGAAAAATAATATGAGAACACAATGTATTCCCTATATCCAAATCTAGAAATAATTTCCTCCTTCACGTCAGTGTTGACCATGGTACTAGTACCTTTTATCCAAATATAGCAATCCAAATTTCCAAATTAGTTGACATCATGTTCAAAAAACCCCACCCTCCCAGATAGAAAGAGGATTCTAGGAACATACTGTGCGCATTTTAAAATCCTGTGTTAGGATGAGAAGCAACAAGTGTGGCGTCTCGCCGAGGGCGCAGAAACCTGTAGGGTCCTTGCACTTTGGGCACTGCAAATGAAACACACTAGATTCAGTAGGAAGAAAAATGCATCAATGGCGGTGGCTGCCATCCTAGGAGCACCCGCGACCAAGGGACTTGGATTTATCGAGGATGGATGAAGAATTCGTACCAGGTTCTCCATGAGAAAACCCTATGCAATTGCCGAGCGGGGTTTTCTCTGAACAAGCAGACGAGGGCGAAGGGGATTCAGGCCCAGTGAAATATTGCCGCTTCGTCCGTCCAGCTTACTGCTAAAGCTGGAAAGGTGGGGTTTTTTGTGATTTGACGGCTCATTAGGCATAACTGCAGTGCTACGACCGGGTTGTGTCTACCGTGCAGTTGCGCACTCTAATTTGGTGCATATGGCACGTGGACCCCATACTCGGATGCCCCACTAATACGTCCATTTTGCATCATGCTTTTATATTGATATTTATTGCATTTTCGGCTGTTATTACACGTTATGTCACAATACTTATGCCTATTCTCTCTTATTTTACAAGGTTTACATAAGGAGGGAGAATGCCGGCAGCTGGAATTGTGGGCTGGAAAAGGAGCAAATATTAGAGACCTATTCTGCACAACTCCAAAAGTCCTGAAACTCCACGAAAGTTAATTTTGGAAATAATAAAAAATACTGAGCGGAAGAAATACGTCAGGGGGCCTGTCCACGAAGGTGGGGGGCGCACCCTACCCCCTGGGCGCGCCCCCTGCCTCGTGGGCCCCCTGTTTGCCCTCCGGTGCCCATCTTCTGCTATATGAAGTCTTTCGTCCGAAGAAAAATCATAAGCAAGCTTTCGGGACGAGACTCCACCGTCACGAGGCGGAACCTAGGCCGAACCAATCTAGGGCTCCGGTAGAGCTGTTCTGCCGGGGACACTTCCCTCCGGGAGGGGGAAATCATCGCCATCGTCATCACCAACGCTCCATCGTCTTCACCAGCACCATCGCCTCTCAAACCCTAGTTCATCTCTGGTATCCAATTCTTGTCTCTAAGTCTGGGATTGGTACCTATAGGTTGCTAGTATTGTTGATTACTTCTTGTAGTTGATGCTAGTTGGTTTATTTGGTGGAAGATCATATGTTCAGATCCTATATGCATATTAATACTCCTCTGATTATGAAAATGAATATGCTTTGTGAGTAGTTACGTTTGTTCCTGAGGACATGGGAGAAGTCTTGCTATTAGTAGTCATGTGAATTTGGTATTCGTTCGATATTTTGATGAGATGTATGTTGTCTATCCTCTAGTGGTGTTATGTGAACGTCGACTACATGACACTTCACCATTATTTGGGCCTAGAGGAAGGCATTGGGAAGTAATAAGTAGACGATGGGTTGCTAGAGTGACAGAAGCTTAAACCCTAGTTTATGCGTTGCTCCGTAAGGGGCTGATTTGGATCCATATGTTTCATGCTATGGTTAGGTTTACCTTAATACTTTTGTTGTAGTTGCGGATGCTTGCAATAGAGGTTAATCATAAGTGGGATGCTTGTTCAAGTAAGGGCAGCACCCAAGCACCGGTCCACCCACATATCAAATTATCAAAGTACCGAACGCGAATCATATGAACGTGGTGAAAACTAGCTTGCTGATAATTCCCATGTGTCCTCGGGAGCGCTTTTCCCTATATAAGAGTTTGTCCAGGCTTGTCCTTTGCTACAAAAAGGATTGGGCCACCTTTCTGCACTTTATTTACTTTTGTTACTTGTTGCTCGTTACCAATTATCCTATCACAAAATTATCTGTTACCTATAATTTCAGTGCTTGCAGAGAATACCTTGCTGAAAACCGCTTATCATTTCCTTCTGCTCCTCGTTGGGTTCGACACTCTTACTTATCGAAAGGACTACGATAGATCCCCTATACTTGTGGGTCATCAAGACTCTTTTCTGGCGCCGTTGCCGGGGAGTGAAGCGCCTTTGGTAGGTGGAATTTGGTAAGGAAAAACTTATATAGCGTGCTGAAATTTACTGTCACTTTTTACTATGGAAAGTAATCCTCTGAGGGGCTTGTTCAGGGTATCTTCACCCCGACCAGTAGAGCAAAGATTTGCTCCTCAACCTACTGAACCTACTGAAGATGAAAATGTCTACTTTGAGATTCCTTCGGGTATGTTAGAAAAACTGCTAGCTAATCCTTATGCAGGAGATGGAACAATGCATCCTGATGAGCACCTAATATATGTGGATGAAGTTTGTGGATTATTTAAGCTTGCAGGTATACCCGATGATGTTATTAAGAAGAAGGTCTTCCCTTTATCTTTGGAGGGAGATGCATTGACATGGTATAGGCTATGTGATGATACGAGGCCATGGAACTACAAACGATTGAAATTGGAATTTCATCAAAAGTTTTATCACATGCATCTTGTTCATCGTGATCGCAATTATATATATAATTTTTGGCCTCGCGAAGGAGAAAGCATCGCTCAAGCTTGGGGGAGGCTTAAATCAATGTTATATTCATGCCCCAATCATGAGCTCCCAAGAGAAATAATTATTCAAAGTTTTTATGCTCGGCTTTCTGATAACAATCGCACCATGCTTGATACTTCTTGTGTTGGCTCTTTTATGATGAAGACTATTGAATTCAAATGGCACTTATTGGAAAGAATTAAATGCAACTCTGAAGATTGGGATCTCGATGAAGGTAAGGAGTCAGGTATGACACCTAAGTTTGATTGTGTTATATCTTTTATGGATACCGATGTTTTCCGTAAATTTAGCACTAAATATGGACTTGACTCTGAGATAGTAGCTTCTTTCTGTGAATCTTTTGCTGCTCACGTTGATCTCTGTAACATCCCAATTTTCCTAAATCAGGATGTTATTAGATCATTCATATGCATATCATATTTTTATTGCATTATTTGCTTTTTTTCTGAAATATTCAAATCATTATGCAACAAAGGCAATTTATTGGAGTGGAGATAATGTGACTTCTCCCCTGTTTAAAAATGTTCATAATGTGCAGAATATTATTTCCAGTTCATCTAATATGTTCTGGTAATTTTTGCAATCTTCAAAATATTTTATTTGAGTGTTTTGTTGCTGTTATGTGTTGCCTATTGCATAAAAACTATTTTCGAAAATTGCATTAGTGTTGGAACTAGTGTTCCTGTAGTTTATAGCTGTAGTGCTATTTTACTGTGTGTCTTAGTATTTTTATTTAGTTTTTATACTGTTGTTTTATTTTTAGTTTTTACTACTGTAGTTTTTGTTAAAGAAAAAAAACACAGCACGCAACACCGCAGCGCAGCCCACTACGCAGCCGAACGCTCGCGGCCCAGCACCACACCGCTGCAGCCCACAGCCACCACAGCCCACGCGAAGCGGTACGCACCCGATCCGACCCGCACCAGCGCCCGACCCGCTGTCTCTCTCTCTCTGCCAGCGGGCCCCACACCTGTTCATCCCCTTCACCAAGCCAGACACGCTGCCACGCGCACGCCGAGGCCGACCCGGACAATCCGGTGCCTGGTCCAACCCCGTGCGACCTAGGGACACCGCACGCGAGCCCACGCCCACGAAGCACCCCCGCATCCCCTCCCCGATCAATCTCGTTGCCACACGCTCGAGCGAGGGCGAAACGCATCTCGCCGCGGAGCTCCGCCAACCGCCACTATTCTCCTGACGCCACCTCTGTCGTAAGGACCCGCAGAGACACACCGACTGCTCCTTTCAATCCGCCGCTCTGCGCCGCACTTGCTTGACTTATTTTCGAGGCCGGAATCGCAGTAGCGCGAGGGCGCCGACATCGCCGGAGCACGCCGGAGTTCAGGAGCTCGCCATCGCCGCTCGAGGGAGCCCCGTCGCCGTTGAACATCACCACCACCTCCGCCACTCGTCGCTGAACCCATCCGCCACTTCACCTTCGCCGGAGACCCGCCGAAGACGCGCCGACGCCGACGCCCGACCGCCGCCGCCATTCTCCTCTGTTTTGGGTGAGCACACACGCCCGGCTAATCAAGAACGACCATGTGGCAAGTCGCTACAGGAGCTTCTACAGGAGTTCTCTACAGCGCGCAGGCATTTTCTGTTGCTCTTTTTTTAGTTTTCCAACTAAAATTCAACTAGCTATATCTTTTATTCTATAAGTCCAATTTAGGTTATTCTTTTTCCTGTGCACTCACAAAAACCAGCACTTTATTATAGTACCAAAATCTCACATGTTTTCACATTTAAAATTTGAATTCGTTCGAGTTTGAATTAAAACTTCCGGAGGCCATAACTCTCAAACCGTTTGTCGGTTTGAAGTGATTCTTTTTGCGTTGTGACCGTAGTGCAATTTAGGTGCTGTTATGCTGCTGTTGTTGAGTTTCAAAAATGGTTTCCTTGCTGTTGGTTTTATTTTGGTTCTATTCGTGTTCCGATGATTGATTTGTTGAATTGTGTGAAACGTGTAGATTGTCCGGAGTGCGACGCGAGCTATTGTCAGCAGTGTGACTTTCTGAACCAGAACCAAGGCATGTAGTTATATCACACTATGAATATATGCATGTATAGGATTAATATATAAATTTTGTTATGCTGTTGAGCTATCTTCCCGTGTTTTGCAAATCGTGGTAGTTGTAGCTTGCTATGCTTTGTAGACGGGGGTGGTTCGTGTCTTCATTGAGATTATGTGAGGACTATAAATATAACAAATTGAGTAGTAATTAAGGACTTAATTCACCTCTGGGCGGAATTGGTATTGAAGGGTGGTTTCAAGAACATCATGGTTCATACCCTCTGAATGTAAGTGGACGGCCGCCCAGGCTCAAAAAGATCAGACAGACTTAGTGACTAGTAGCTTCCATGCGCAACCACTAGCTAAATGGGCTCTGGCTTAGTTGAGTAGGTTGTGGGATCCTCGCCCAGGTAAGCTAGCAGATGTAGATATGAGTAGGTGTACCGGCTGCCGGGGGTGGAGGTGACTTCTTCTGAAAGACTTCGTCTCAATCTTCGGGTTGAGTCTAGTGGGTAAAGTGTGCAAAACTCTGCAGACTATTAAAACTAATCATGATTAGCCGTGCCCCCGGTTATGGGTAACTTTGAGCCACTATGCCATTACAGTTGTTGGATGATCTTGACAGATGTGACACTTAATAAATTTGTTGGGCAACTTAATAAAGGGTAGGTTGGAGTTGATTTTTCCAACTCAACCTTGTGTATTTAATTGTAGTAATAAAAGAACTAAATAAAAATTTGACTATTAGGTAGTTATGAGGACAAAATCAGCTTTCTGCAAAAATAAACCCTCAAGCCTTCCTTTTGTTATATTATGCATATACATGTAGGTCTGCTATATTATTACTCCTGTGCAACTTGCCAATACATTCCAAGTATTGACCTATATGGCTACAACCTCTCATGTTACAGGATATTCAGACAAAGAGTAAGGTACCGTTAGAGTCGCGAGTCTGCACTCAGCATTGCCAGTGGGCTATGATGGGACTCGTCGTTATTTTCTGCTACTTTCCGCTGTTTGATTGAATAAAGCTAGCCAAGTGCTATGCAGATTGTTTTATTTTATATACTCTGGATCATACGTTGTAATAAATGATGCTCTTGCTATTCTGGTATTCATCTATACTGTGTGTGCTAGCAAGTTCGGTCTAGGGACTAGCACAGTAAGCACAGAGACTCAAATCCTTCGAGGTTTGGTCGTTACAATATCCCTAAGGAGAAGTGGTTTAAATATCATCCTCCGATAGAAGTAAAAGTAGCTGCACCTATTAAAGTTGAAGAAAAGACTATCACTTATAATGATCCTATTGTTCCTATTGCTTATGTTGAGAAACCACCTTTCCCTCTTAGAATAAAGGATCATGCTAAAGCTTCAACTGTGGTTCGTAAAAGCAATATTAGAACCTATACACCTCCTGAGCAAGTTAAAGTTGAACCTAATATTGCTATTGTTAAAGATCTCTTGGCTGATAATATTGATGGACATGTTATTTATTTCCATGAAGAGACTGTTAGAATTGCTAAACCTTGTGCTAAAGATAAACATAGACCTGTGGTAGGCATGCCTATTATTTCTGTTAAAATAGGAGATCATTGTTATCATGGCTTATGTGACATGGGTGCTAGTGCTAGTGCAATACCTATTGACTTATACAAAGAAATTATGCATGATATTGCACCTACTGAGTTAGAAGATATTGATGTCACAATTAAACTTGCCAATAGGGATACTATTTCACCCATGGGAATTGTTAGAGATGTTGAAGTCTTGTGTGGGAAAACTAAATATCCTGCTGATTTTCTTGTTCTTGGTTCCCCACAAGATAGCTTTTGTCCCATTATATTTGGTAGACCCTTCTTGAACACTGTTAATGCTAAGATAGACTGGGAAAAGGATGTTGTTACTATTGGTTTGGGTGATATGTCTCATGATTTTAATTTCTCTAAATTTAGTAGACAACACCGTGAAGAGGAATTGCCTAGTAAGGATGAAATTATTGGTCTTGCTTCTATTGCTGTACCTCCTAGTGATCCTTTAGAACAATATTTGCTAGACCATGAAAATGATATGTTTATGAATGAAAGAAGGGAAATAGATGAAGTATTCTTTAAACAGGAACCTATCCTGAAACACAATTTGCCTATTGAAATCCTAGGGGATCCTCCTCCACCCAAGGGTGATCCCGTGTTTGAGCTTAAACCGTTACCTGATACTCTTAAATATGCTTATCTTGATGAAAAAAATATATATCCTATTATTATTAGTGCTAACCTTTCAGAGCATGAAGAAGAGAGATTATTGAAAACTCTGAAGAAGCACCGTGCTGCTATTGGATATACTCTTGATGATCTTAAGGGCATTAGTCCCACTCTATGTCAACATAAAATAAATTTGGAGAAAGATGCCAAACCAGTTCGTGATCATCAACGACGGCTGAATCCTAAGATGAAATAAGTGGTAAGATAGGAAATACTAAAGCTCCTTGAGGCAGGTATAATTTATCCCGTTGCTGATAGTTAGTGGGCAAGTCATGTCCATTGTGTCCCTAAGAAGGGAGGTATTATTGTCGTTCCTAATGATAAAGATGAATTGATTACGCAAAGAATTATTACGGGTTATAGGATGGTAATTGATTTCCGCAAATTAAATAAGGCTACTAAAAAGGATCATTACCCCTTACCTTTTATTGATCAAATGCTAGAAAGATTATCCAAACATACACATTTTTGCTTTCTAGATGGTTATTCTGGTTTCTCTCAAATACCTGTGTCAGCCGATGATCAATCAAAGACCACTTTCACTTGTCCTTTCAGTCCTTTTGCTTATAGACGTATGCCTTTTGGTTTATGTAATGCACCTGCTACCTTTCAAAGATGCATGATGGCTATATTCTCTGACTTTTGTGAAAAGATTTGTGAGGTTTTCATGGATGATTTCTCCGTTTATGGATCCTCTTTTGATTATTGTTTGAGCAACCTTGATCAAGTTTTGCAGAGATGTGAAGAAACTAATCTTGTCTTGAATTGGGAAAAGTGCCACTTTATGGTTAATGAAGGTATAAAGTTTCTGCAAGAGGTATTGAAGTTGATAAGGCCAAGGTTGATGCTATTGAAAAGATGCCATGTCCCAAGGACATCAAAGGTATAAGAAGTTTCCTTGGTCACGCCGGTTTTTATAGGAGGTTCATTAAGGACTTCTCAAAAATTTCTCGGCCTCTGACTAATTTATTACAAAAAGATATACCATTTGTCTTTGATGATGATTATGTAGAAGCATTTGAAATACTTAAGAAAGCATTGATCTCTACACCTATTGTTCAGCCACCTGATTGGAATTTACCTTTTGAAATTATGTGTGATGCTAGTGACTATGCTATAGGTGTTGTAATAGGGCAAAGAGTTGATAAGAAATTAAATGTTATTCAATATGCTAGTAAAACTCTAGACAATGCTCAAAGAATTATGCTACTACTGAAAAAGAATTCTTAGCAGTTGTATTTGCTTGTGATAAGTTCAGACCTTATATTGTTGATTCTAAAGTAACTATTCACACTGATCATGCTGCTATTAAATATCTTATGGAAAAGAGAGATGCTAAACCTAGACTTATTAGATGGGTTCTCTTGCTACAAGAATTTGATTTGCATATTATTGATAGAAAGGGAGCTGAGAACCACGTTGCAGACAACTTGTCTAGGTTAGAAAATGTCCTTGATGACCCACTACCAATTGATGACAGCTTTCCTGATGAGCAATTAAATGTCATAAATGCTTCTCGTACTGCTCCTTGGTATGCTAATTATGCTAATTACATCGTTGCTAAATTTGTACCACCTAGTTTTACATACCAACAAAAGAAAAAGTTTTTCTATGACTTGAGACATTACTTTTGGGATGACCCACATCTTTATAAAGAAGGAGTAGATGGTGTTATTAGACGTTGTGTACCTGAGCATGAACAGGAACAGATCCTATGCAAGTGTCACTCCGAGGCTTATGGAGGACACCACGCTAGAGACAGAACTGCACATAAGGTATTGCAATCCGGTTTTATTGGCCTACTCTTTTCAAGGATGCCCGTAAGTTTGTCTTGTCTTGTGATGAATGTCAAAGAATTGGTAATATTAGTAGACGTCAAGAGATGCCTATGAATTATTCACTTGTTATTGAACCATTTGATGTTTGGGGCTTTGATTATATGGGACCTTTTCCTGCCTCTAATGGTTACACACATATTTTAGTTGTTGTTGATTACGTTACTAAGTGGGTAGAAGCTATTTCAACTAGTAGTGCTGATCATAACACTTCTATTAAAATGCTTAAAGAAGTTATTTTTCCGAGGTTTGGAGTCCCTAGATATTTAATGACTGATGGTGGTTCACATTTTATTCATGGTGCTTTCCGAAAAATGCTTGCTAAATATGATGTTAATCATATAATTGCATCTCCTTATCACCCACAGTCTAGTGGTCAAGTAGAATTGAGCAACAGAGAGCTCAAATTAATTTTGCAAAAGACTGTCAATAGATCTAGAAAGAATTGGTCCAAGAAACTTGATGATGCGTTATGGGCCTATAGAACTGCATATAAAAATCCTATGGGTATGTCTCCGTATAAAATGGTTTATGGAAAAGCATGTCACTTACCTCTCGAACTAGAACATAAGGCATATTGGGCTATTAAAGAGCTCAACTATGATTTCAAACTTGCCGGTGAGAAGAGGTTATTTGACATTACCTCACTTGATGAATGGAGAACCCAAGCCTATGAGAATACCAAGTTGTTTAAAGAAAAAGTTAAAATATGGCATGACAAAAGAATACAAAAGCGTGAGTTTAATGTAGGTGATTATGTATTGCTATACAACTCTCGTTTATGTTTTTTTGCAGGAAAATTTCTCTCTAAATGGGAAGGCCCTTACGTTATCGAGGAGGTCTATCGTTCCGGTGCCATAAAAATCAACAACTTCGAAGGCACAAATCCGAAGGTGGTGAACGGTCAAAGAATCAAACATTATATCCCAGGTAATCCTATAAATGTTGAGACCAATGTTATTGAGACCGTAACCCCGGAGGAATACATAAGGGACACTTTCCGGAATGTTTCAGACTCCGAAAAGGAATAGGTATGTGGTACGGTAAGTAAACCGACTCCAAAATAGTTCTAAAGGCAATTTTCTCCACTTTGGAATATTTAGAAAAATAGAAAAATAAGAAGCAGTCGGGGAAGGACACGAGGGCTCCACGAGGGTGGAGGGCGCACCCTACCCTACTGGGCGCGCCCCCCTGCCTCGTGGGCACCTCGTGCGCTCTCCGGACTCCGTTTTCTTGCACGATACGTATTTTGGTCGGTAAAAATTCATTATATAATCTCCCGAAGGTTTTGACCTCCGTATCACGCAAATATCTCCTGTCTTTGTTTCGAGCTATCCTGCTGCAGATTAGAGCAACATGTCGTCCCAGGATTCGAAAGGAGAAAGCTATGTGGCTGATTACCTTGCAGATCCTAAGGTCTATGGGGATGTGGAGCATTGTGGTTGGACTACGGAAGAGGAAGAGGACTATGAGCCCAAGAGAAAGGAGGACATGAGCTCAGATGAAGATGAAGTCCCATTACCTCAACCTGGGGACATGCATGTGGAGTTCAAAAAGTCAGGCCTCCCTGAAAGAGCAAAGAAATTTAAGATCGAGTTTATCCCTTTTCGCCTCTTGCAGGAAAACAAGCAGGAATTATGCAAAAAGATATTAAGCCTGGAGCAGGAGATTGATGACCTGAGGGATCAAAATTCTGTCCTCAAGCGCAAATTAAGGAAGAAGGCTACGCCATCAACTAAACCATCATCTTCGTCACCAACAAAGAAGGAGACATAATCACATGGGTATGGGCACTCCCCTTGGCAACTGCCAAGCTTGGGGGAGGTGCCCCGATATCGTATCACCATCACATCTCTATCTTTACCATTTTTCTTAGTTCGATCCTATTAGTAGTATCTTGATCTAGTAGAATAAAGTTTTGGTATGATCTAGTTTTGAGTTTTGCTTTATGATCACTCTATGTAATCGAGTCCGTGAGCTATATAATAAAGGTTAGTGTTGAGTCAAGGGCTTGATTATCTTGCTATGATCTTGAGTGAATAAAAGAAAAGAGAAAAGAATAAAAAGAAACAAAGAGGTCATATTGATCTTATGGAGAGTAATGACTTCACATAAAAAGAGTATGATGATTAAAAATTGTTGAGAGTTGACAAACATAGCTTTGGTCATCGTTGCAATTAATAGGAAGTAATAAAGAAAGAGAGGTTTCACATATAAATATACTATCTTGGACATCTTTTATGATTGGGAGCACTCATTAAAATATGACATGCTAAAGAGTTGATGTTGGACAAGGAAGACAATGTAATGGGTTATGTTTTCTTATATCTGAGATAAAGTATATTGTCATGGATCATCCAACATGTTGAGCTTGCCTTTCCCCCTCATGCTAGCCAAATTCTTTGCACCAAGTAGAGATACTCACTACTGGAATCAGCTAATTTGCCATCTGCCAGCTCTTTGCCGTCTGCTAGCTGACGGCAAAGAAGCTCTTTGCCATCAGCTACCCAAAAGCAGACGGCAAAGAAAGGGCAGACGGCAAAGAAGCTCTTTGCCGTCTGCCAGCTCTTTGCCGTCGGCCAGCGGACGGCAAAGAATCTTTGCCGTCCGCTGGCGGACAGCAAAGAGTGAGGTGGCCCCCACCTCCCGCCCGTTTTTGAAAAACTTAATGGGCCACCTCTTTGCCGTCCGCTAGCAGACGGCAAAGAGGCAAAAAAGCGGACGGCAAAGCGGGGCGGACGGCAAAGAGCCTACTACCTAACGGCCCGTACCCCCCGCCCGTTAC
The DNA here is from genome assembly GCF_018294505.1 of Triticum aestivum. Taxonomy (NCBI): domain Eukaryota; kingdom Viridiplantae; phylum Streptophyta; class Magnoliopsida; order Poales; family Poaceae; genus Triticum; species Triticum aestivum. Next base: position 241,181,447 of record NC_057814.1, read on the forward strand.
TCACTTCTTCCCTCTCCCTCGCCGTTTCTCTCCTCCCAACCGCCGCCCGCCGCGCGCCGCCGCCCCGTCGCCCCGGCTCCCCGCCGCCCCACCGCCCCGTCGCCCCCCCGCCCCGGCCCCCCGCCGCCCCGCGCCCCACCGCCGCCACGGCCCCCCGCCGCCCCGCGCCCCCCGCCGCCTCCTCCACTGCCCCGCCCCGGCCCCCGCCCCCCATCCCCCCCGCCGGCCGGGCCCCCGCCGCCCCGCCTCCTCCACCGCCCCGCCCCGGCCCTCCGTCGCCGGCCCCTCCCCGACCCATCGCCGCCCCCACAGTGAGCCCCTCGTCCCTTTTTTCTGTTTTTTTTTGTTTTTTTCTGTTTTTTTGTTTTTTTTCTGTTTAAGTTTAGGTTTAATTAGTTTAGTTTTAATTAGTTTAGGTTTTTAGTTTAGGTTAGTTTAGGTTTAGGTTAAGTAGAAGGGGGAAGAAGAAGAAGAAGAAGAAGAAGAAGAAGAAGAAGAGGAGGAGGAGGAGGAGGAGGAGGAGAAGGAGAAGAAGAAGAAGAAGAAGAAGAAGAAGAAGAAGAAGAGGAGGAGGAGGAGGAGGAGGAGAAAGAAGAAGAAGAAGAAGAAGAAGAAGAAGAGGAGGAGGAGGAGACACCCCGAAGCCCCGACCCCGAAACAGCACCCCGACCCCGACACGGCACCCCGAGACCGACACGACACCCCGACCCCGACACGGCACCCCGAGACCGACACGACACCCCGACCCCCGACACCCCGACACCCCGACCCCGAGACCCCGACCCCGACCCCGACGCCCCGCCCCGAGCCTGACCCGACACCCCGACCCCGACACTGACACGACACCCCGACCCCGACCCGGCACCCCGACCCGACACCCCGACCCCGAGACCCCGACCCCGACACGGCACCCCGAGACCGACACGACACCCCGACCCCGACACGGCACCCCGAGACCGACACGACACCCCGACCCCCGACACGACACCCCCGACACCCCGACACCCCGACCCCGAGACCCCGACCCCGACCCCGACCCCGACACCCCGACCCCGAGCCTGACCCGACACCCCGACCCCGACACCGACACGGCACCCCGACCCGACACCCCGACCCCGAGACCCCGACCCCGACACGGCACCCCGAGACCGACACGACACCCCGACCCCGACACGGCACCCCGAGACCGACACGACACCCCGACCCCGACACGGCACCCCGAGACCGACACGACACCCCGACCCCCGACACGACACCCCCGACACCCCGACACCCCGACCCCGAGACCCCGACCCCGACCCCGACACCCCGACCCCGAGCCTGACCCGACACCGACACGGCACCCCGACCCCGACCCGGCACCCCGACCCGACACCCCGACCCCGAGACCCCGACCCCGAAAAGGTGTTCTTTGGCCTTCCAGAAGCCGACGGGGTCATATATTTGTGAATTATTAGTTAGGTCATATATCTTTCGATTTTGTTATGAAAAACATCATATATAATTGTGTTGATCGGGTAGTTTTAAATGTGCAGTTGTTTCATCGCTGCGAGGTTTGGTGTTCGACGACCTCGCCGTGCGTTTGACGAGCTCTGCCCCTTCGTTCGTGGGTGAGCACAAATGACATGTCCTCCTCCCCCATTAATTATTTGATCTATTCCGATGAAACTTGATAGCTAGATATATATGTGTCTTGAATCATCAGTATGCGTAACCAATATGTGTCTCCCGTTCGAAAGCGTCATAGTTATAAATATGCATGCATTTGCATATTTATAACCTTGATTCTTTCGAATTGTCCAACGCTATCCATGGACAGCCCGAGTATGTTTAGATTGGGTTCGTTTTCCCATATGCTTTGCTCCGGATCCGACGCATAAATTTCGTCAGTGCCTCCCCTGTTGTTCTCCGGGTACACATCCTCTCTGTTTATTGCAGAGACGTGTATCAGGAGAACAGCGGGGAGGTGCTGCCGAAATTTTGCGTAGGATCCGGGGCATAGCATGGGAAAATGAACCCAATCTAAACATACTCGGGTGGGATTAGGACCTATCATTACCTATTAGAGTGTAGGTTGCATGGACGTAATAAAATTGACAAAGTAGATCAACTGATGAATACATACATGGTGAATTATATATATATATATTTGTTGTGTGTCTAGTAGCTCTGAAAGTCAAGATGAGTGATCGTGCGTGGATGTACACCGGTCACACTGGTCAGAACAAATGGAGCACTGAATGGTTCACAAAAACCAAGGGGTTTGTGCGAGCCGCATTTGCAAATGGCCAGAGGAAAACCTGGTGCCCCTGTTTACGGTGCGGCAATTGGGAAAAGAGGACAGAGGCTGAAATGGGCAAACACCTGCAGAAGAGTGGTTTTACGCCCGATTATACGGTGTGGACATTTCATGGTGAGTCTGCCCAACGTGACCGAGCTGAGGTGGATCGTCGTCGCACCGACGAGCATGGTACCGGTATGGAAAACATGGTGCAAGACTTTGATGATGCTCGGGATTCGGACGAGGAGATGGAGGAATCTGCAAAGGCCTTCAATGAAATGTTGGAGTCTTCAAAACGTCCGCTCCATGAGCACACTGAGCTTTGTCAGTTGGATGCCATCTCACAAGTAATGGCTCTGAAGGCTCAGTTCAACTTGGGCAGAGAATGCTACGATGCAATGATGACAGTATTTGGACGCTTTCTACCCAAAGGCCATGTAATGCCTGCAAACCTGTACCAGTCGGACAAAATCCTCCGTGCACTGAAGATGCCCTATGATAAGATACATGCCTGTGAGAAAGGATGTGTCTTGTTTAGGCTTGACTATGCGGACTTGAACTGTTGTCCCATTTGCAAGTCTTCCAGGTATGTTGTGGTAGACAACGGTATGGGTGAGAAGACACAGACCAAAATCCCCGTTAGTGTTCTTCGGTATATGCCAATCGTACCAAGACTTCAACGTCTTTTCATGGTCGAAGAGACGGCCAGACAGATGACATGGCACAAAACGGGCAAAAGAACCGAACTAGATGCAGATGGGAATCTGATGATTGTACACACATCGGATGGTGTTGCGTGGAAAAAGTTTGATGAATTACATGGTGACAAAGCGGCAGATCCGAGGCATCCTCGAGTCGGCATCAGCACGGATGGGTTCAGTGTGTTTGGTATGACGGCAGCCCAATACAGTTGTTGGCCCGTATTTGTCTTTCCACTCAATCTCCCCCCCGGACAGATTATGCAAAGAAAGAACATTTTCCTGACGTTGATAATTCCAGGGCCCAACTATCCGGGGAAAAATATGAATGTGTACATGCAACCGCTTAAGGACGAATTGCAAGAAGCCTGGGATAATGGGTTCAAGACATACGATGCCTATAGCAAACGGAACTTCATAATGCGTGTCTGGTACATGTACTCGACGCATGACTTGCCGGCGTATGCGCTATTCGTTGGCTGGTGTGTGCATGGAAGGTTCCCGTGCCCCACATGCAAGGGAGCTCTTGAGTTTCGTTGGCTTCAGGCCGGTCGCAAGTTTTCTTGCTTCGACATGCATAGAGAGTTCCTGAATCCTCGCCATAAGTTCAGGAAAGACAAGAAGAACTTCATCAGAGGTAGAGTTGTCAAAAACTCTGCACCACATGCATTGACAGGCCAACAGACCCTGGATCAGTTAAACGCTCTCGAGCCAGATCCCGAGCGTCCAGGGTACTTCAAGGGGTATAATTCTAAGCACGCCTGGACTCACAAAACATGCTTATGGGATCTGCCTTACTTCAAAGACCTCCTTTGCCCACACAACATCGACGTGATGCACACTGAGAAGAATATCGCCGAGGCACTTTTTGGTACATTGTTCGGCATAGATGGGAAGTCAAAGGATAATACTAAGGCTAGAGTCGATCTGGAGGCGCTATGTGATAGGCCGTTACAAAACATGAAAGAACCGAAAGGAAAGCAGAACTGGACGAAGCCAAAGGCATGGTTCAATCTTGGAAGGCCGGCTATGAGGGAAATTATCTTGTGGGTGAAAATGCAGTTGATGTTCCCCGATGGGTATGCAGCGAATCTACAGAGGGGAGCCAGTCTTGATAAATTGAAGATATTTGGTCTCAAGAGTCATGATTGGCACATATGGATTGAGCGGGTAATGCCGGTGATGTTGCGTGGCTTCATCCCTGAGGATGAATGGCTAGTACTGGCAGAACTCAGCTATTTCTTCCGTGTTCTTTGTGCGAAAGAACTATCGCCTGGCGTGCTAGAAGAAATGGAAGAGTTGGCGCCGGAGTTGATCTGCAAGTTAGAGAAGATCTTTCCACCGGGCTTCTTTAATCCAATGCAACATTTGATTTTGCATCTCCCGACCGAGGCAAGATTGGGGGGGCCCGTGCAAAATCGTTGGTGCTACCCAACTGAGAGGATGCAGAAGACGCTTCGACAAAAATGTAAAAATAAACGTAGAATTGAAGCATCGATGGCTGAGGCATTCATCACTGAGGAGGCGGCAAACTTCGTGACAGCACACTACGAAGCCAAAAATCGTCATTTGCATAATCCGAAGCCTCGGTACAATGCTGACGACCCTAAAAAGGGTGGATCCAACCTCAGCCTATTCAAAGGGAATCTCGCACCAGCCAGTGTTTCAAATCCAGTATCTTTGGATAACGAACAATGGCGGACCATTTCGTTGTATATCTTCAACAACCTGATAGAAGTGCGGCCGTACATCGAGTAAGTTCTCGGTACATAGTTTCGCAACTTCTATTTCCTTTGAACTGCTCTTATTCCTGGATATTTCATACAGTCGATACGTCGCCTTATTCTCGTATGGAGCGGTGATCCAAAAGGATTCTGTCGAAGAGTATGAGCTTCTCGCAAAGCAAGGTGGCGGCTATCCCGGTTTCATCTCTTGGTTCAAACAAACGGTAATTTCTATTAGACTTGTAGGCTAATTTGTAGGCGGCTATCCCGGTTTCATTCGCTAATTTGTGCGTAATGCAACAATCCTTTCATATTAAACTTGTAGGCTAATTCAGAGTCTATGGACGCCGAATTGAGACAAGTCGCTAATGGTTTTGACTATAAGGTCCGTTCATTTGACAAATACGACATCAACGGGTATCGCTTTCGTACCTATGGCAAAGAGCTATCTATGGCCGACCGAAAGTCTACAAATTGTTGTGTATCTGCTATCGGCGAAGGAGGTACCGAGTATTATGGGAGAGTTGAAGCAATTTATGAACTTCTATTCTATGGTGAAAACCCACCGAATGTCGTAGTCTTCAAATGTTATTGGTTTCAGCCGAAGGAGACTAGAAGAACTCATGAACATATAGGGCTAGTTGAAATCAACCAAAGCACCCATTTAGATGTTCCTGATGTCTATATTACGGCTCAACAGGCGACCCAAGTATTCTATCTACCGTGGGCCTGCCAAACTAATCCAAATCTGAAAGGTTGGGATGTCGTTTATGAAGTGCCGCCACGTGCTAGACTATCTCCCCCAAAGGAAGAGGATTATGAACCTCACATTAACCCAGACACATATGAAGGAGAATTCTTCCAAGAGACACGTCTTTCCAAAAAGCGTTTCAAGAACCGCTATACTTCACCCCAAAACATTGAAGTAGACAGTGACAGTGAATCCGACATCACCCCAGAGGAGGAACAAGAAGAGCCGGAACAAGAAGAGGTTACTGCTGCGGATGACCTGTCATTGCTTGACCGATTACGTCAAGGTGGCCTTGCACATGTTGATGCCACTGAACCCTATGAGCCCGTCATTGATTATAGTGATGATGATGATTATGCATTTATTGATGATACTGATCGAGATTATTAGTAGTGTCAGGTATTAAATTTTTTAATGTTGTACTTGATGATGATACACTTAAGTGATACACATATTATTATTCATGTCGGTCTTTTTTTTATGTTGTACTAATTTCGTTTACTGTTTGTCATGGCAGGTGTTGAAAGATGGTGGGCGCTGGTCGGGAGCGCGCCAAGGCCCCTTCTTCCTCGGCGCGTGGTCTGAGGTCTTCGATTCCAGACGTACCTCTTCGCCGAGCGTTGCTGGACAGTATGTCCACACCGCCGGGCCCTTCTTCGTCCACCGCGGTGCCCAGCAGGGGACGAGGTAGGAAGAGAGGAGGTGGGGCACGTGGTCGCGGGAGAGGAGGTAGGGTGACTGCTAGGGCGCCTTCCTCGCCGCCACCCCCAGCTGTTTCACCCGAGCACGTGACTGCTAGGGTGGACTCGTCCGAGGAGGAGGCTACACGGACTCCGGTCCACGAGCCTCCGGTCCACGGGTCTTGGGCCCACGAGCCTCGGGTCGACTGGCCTTCGGCCCACGAGAGTTCGGCCCACGAGACCCCGGAGGAGCACACGTCCGGATGGGGTACCTGGCCGGATCAGCCCGAGGAGCCGAGTGGCCATGCTGATGATGGCGGGGAGCCGACTGATCTTGAGGAGGAGGGTGGCACCGTCTACCAGCGTGGTGCTACACGGCTCCCGTCCGTGCCGGCGACCCGCGAGCAGAGGTGGTTGATCTTCCCTGATGGGGAGAGGTACGTAAGTGCATTTAATATTTTTGTACCTTCTGCATTCACGTTTCTTCAAATAACTAATGCGTTGGCCTTGTCATGCTGCAGGGGTTGGGACCACCATCATAGTGTCCGCCGGCCCAACTCCGTCCTTGGAGTTCTTTGCCGGCAAAACTTCCCGGGGTTTGTCACGTTGCCTGGTGAGGGTCGGCTTCCAGAGCTTGGGTTGAGCTGGGAGCACTACGTGGCTGCCCCGGCCCCGCCGGATGTCATTATCGACGGTGTCGTGTGCGACACGAGGGCAGACATGGTGATCAGGACGTTCTGGGTAATTTCTCCTTTACACATTTCAAAATCTTCAACTAGCTAGTTATTAATTGTACTAATCAATATTGTCTCATTTGATTGCAGACATTCTACAGGTGTGAGGAGGGATACGAGGAGGACTGCGCAAATGTTATCCAGAACGTCTGCAAGCGCCTACTCCAGAACTTACGGCACGAGGCTCGGGTGCAGGCTGTTCGAGACTACTACGCCTTGCGTGGTATCAAGAAGACCAAGCCGGCGTGCCGCGATAAGTTCCTGAGTAAGGAGCAGTACATGAAGGTAATTCTTAAGGCCTTCTACTTAAGTTCCTTCATTTAGTAATTCTTAGCCGTAGCGCTCAAGTTTCTATTTGCTAACTTAGGCGCCTCCGAGATGGTGTGCGGATCGGATGGATTGTTGGGAGGTGTTGGTCGATGAGTGGTGCTCACAAGAATGGCTAGCCCTCCACAACCAGGCCAAGGACAAACGTGCCCAAATGGAAGGTGTGCCACACCATCAAGGCAGCTCCAACTTATATCAGTTCGGGCGCAACTGGGTATGTGGTTTGCTTCATGATTCATGCAATTCATTCATCATGCTAGCTTGAGCCCTTTAATTACTAATTTTCATTGTTTCTCTCTTTCAGGCACGCCACAATAAGGCGGATAAGGTGCCAGAGGTGTACGACCTGTATGCCATGGCCCACACTGGCTCTTACAAGAAAGTCAAGGCTTTCTCTCAGTCTGACCTCGATGATGCAAACAACTTCACCAACATCTCCTCCCACAACAAGCTCGTGAGATATAGAGATGAGGGGAAGGCGAGGAAAGGGGAGGACTTTAACCCGAGCCAGGGTCCCATTGATCCAGAGCTGGTGATGATATCTGGTGGCGGGAGGTCCCATGGCTCCATAGCCATTGGAGATGGACTTATCCGTTGTCCTAGCACTCTCCCGGAGATCAAGGCGCGCCAGTCGAGCTCCGCTCCTGAGATAAGGCCTCGTGAACGGCCAGTGCAACTCGCCATCAAGGTTAGTGATACGTACTCAGTTATCTTTCTCCATTACATTGTGTGCGCTTCCATCAATGATTACAAATGGTCATGTGAGTGGTGTTGCAGGCTGCTATACAGACTGAGAGAGATAGAACGGAGAAACTTCTGGCGGAGGCGGCGGAGAGGCAGCGGGAGATGGAGGAGAGGACGAGAAAGATGATGGAGGAGGAGAGGGCACGGAATGACATGCAGGCAAGGGCCATGTACGAGCTCCTTGTGGTAAGTTTCTTCTGCAGATTACTTGCTAGTCTTAACATTTGAGTCTCATTACTAACTAGTATGACTCTGTTCTGAAAACCAAATGTGCAGTCTGTGTGCGAGAAGTCCGGTCAGCCCGCTCCGCCGATGCCAGTGATTGCTCCTGGGAGCACGGTGAGTTTAGTTTGAATGGACATTACTTGGTAGTCTTAACATTTGAGTGTCGTAATGCTAACGAGACATTGGAAATGATCTTTGGTGCAGCTTAACTCCAGAAACGCATCGCACGATCCTTCTCCAGGTAGCGGCACTAGCCACCCCGCTCCTACACCTCCCTGATCACGGTAAGTTTCTCTAGTGTTTTGCTTAACAAATGCATAAAGACCTAGACTTAGCTTTATTTCCTCCAATATGCTTACCATAATGACCTAGAGTTAGCTTATTTTCCTCCAAAATGACCCATTTTACCTAGGTTAGCTTATAAATGATGCAGTTCATCCAAGTTAGCTCAAAAATGACCCATTTTACCTACATTAGCTCCTAAATGATCCATTTTACCTACGTTAGCTTTAAAATGGCCCATTTCACCTAGGTTAACTCCAAAATGACCCATCTTACCTAGGTTATCTCATAAACGATCCATTTCAACTAATTTAGCTCATAAACGATCCATTTGACCTAAGTGAGCTAAAAACGATCCATTTCACCTAAATTAGCTCTTAAATGATCCATTTCACCTAAGTTAGCTCAAAAAGATCCATTTCAACTAAATTAGCTCATAAATGATCCATTTCACCTAAGTTAGCTCAAAAACGATCCATTTCAACTAAATTAGCTCAAAAATGATCCATTTCAACAAAGTTAGCTCAAAAACGATCCATTTCAACTAAGTTAGCTCAAAAACGATCCATTTGACCTAAGTGAGCTAAAAAACGATCCATTTCACCTTAGTTACCTCAAAAACGATCCATTTCAACTAAGTTAGCTCAAAAACGATCCATTTCAACTAGGTTAGCTCCAAAATGACCCATTTCACCTTACTTAGCTCAAAAACGATGCCCTTCACCTTAGTTAGCTCATAAACGACCCATTTCAACTAAGTTAGCTCATAAATGATCCATTTCAACTAAGTTAGCTCATAAACAACCCATTTCAACTTAGTTAGCTCATATATGATCCATTTCACCTAAGTTAGCTCATAAATGACATATACTTCTTGTTCTAGTCTTCTTCTTGTTCTAGTCACCTATTTCTAACTTTCTTATTTACCATTTTGCAGATTTCATTCACTTGATGGAAGCTAGCTTGCTATGATGGAGTGCTTGCTTTTCCTTTGATGAAACTTTGCATTGTATCTAGCTTGCTATCTTCATGACACTTTGCATTGTAATATATATATGGATGGAACAATGTGTATGGATGGAACTTCCTTATGTATGAACAATGTGTATGGATGAAACTGATGTGATATGTGATATGAAACTTATGTGCTAGATATGTGTTGGATATGTGCTGGATATGAAACTTATATATGTGATATGTGCTGCAAATTGTGGGATTTAATAAAAAACAGAAAAAACAGACAATATGCAGGCTCTTTGCCGTCTGCCACCGACGGCAAAGAGCCTTTGCCGTCTGCCGCGGACGGCAAAGAAGCCACGTGGCAGCCAACTGTGCTTCCTGGGAGCTGACCCATTTGGTCAGTTTGCCTACAGTGGCAGACGGCAAAGACTTTGCCGTCCGTGGCAGACGGCAAAGAACCTGCACTTTGCCATCAGTGGCAGACGGCAAAGAACCTGCCATCTAGTGATGTGTAGATGACATCATAAGGCGGACGGCAAAGACCAAAGGCTCTTTGCCGTCTGCGGCGGATGGCAAAGGTCTGCCGTTAGCCACTTAACGGACTGACAGCGCAAATATTGCCGTCCGCCCTCTTTGCCGTCTGCCGCGGACGGCAAAGAGCCTTTGCCGTCCGCCGCCAGGAAGTAGACGGCAAAGCAGCTGTTTACCGTAGCCTTCTTTGCCGGAGCCTTTTGCCGTCCGCGGCTGACGGCAAAGGTCTTTGCCGTCCGCCTTTCGAGCCTTTGCCGTCCGCCATGGCAGACGGCAAAGTAGCTGTTTCCTGTAGTGACTACTTGTGGTTCCAAAACCCTTAAACCAGCTTTGCCATGAGAGTCCACCATACCTACCTATGGATTGAGTAAGATCCTTCAAGTAAGTTGTCATCTGTGCAAGCAATAAAAATTGCTCTCTAAATATGTATGATTGATTGGTGTGGAGGAAATAAGCTTTATATGATTTTGTGATGTGGAAGAAATGAAAGCGACGGACTGCATAATAAAGGTTCATATCAGAAGTGGCAATATAAAGTGACGTCCTTTCGCATTAAGATTTTGTGCATCCAACCCTAAAAGCGCATGGCAACCTCTGCTTCCCTCTGCGAAGGGCCTATCTTTTATTATCTTCTACCTTATGCAAGAGTCAAGGTGATCTTCACCTTTCCTTTTTACATTTTATCCTTTGGCAAGCATAGTATGTTGGAAAGATCCTGATATATATATCTAATTGGATGTAAGTTAGCATGAGTTATTATTGTTGACATTACCCTTGAGGTAAAAGGTTGGGAGGTGAAACTATAAGCCCCTATCTTTCTCTGTGTCCGATTAAAACTCCGTAACCACAAGTATTGCATGAGTGTTAGCAATTGTGAAAGAATAAATGATAGTTGAGTATGTGGACTTGCTGAAAAGCTCTGACATAGACTCTTTCTGATGTTATGATAAATTGCAATTGCTTCAATGACTGAGATTATAGTTTGTTGGTTCTCAATAAAGTTTCTGATTCATACTTTGCATTGTGAATAGATTATTACTTGAGCATAAGAAATCATATGACATTATCCATATATGTTGCTGTTATGAAAATAATCATGATGCCCTCATGTCCGTATTTTATTTTATCGACACCTCTACCTCTAAACACGTGGACATATTTATCGTTATCGGCTTCCGCTTGAGGACAAGCGAGGTCTAAGCTTGGGGGAGTTGATACGTCCATTTTGCATCATGCTTTTATATTGATATTTATTGCATTTTGGGCTATTATTACACGTTATGTCACAATACTTATGCCTATTCTCTCTTATTTTACAAGGTTTACATAAGGAGGGAGAATGCCGGCAGTTGGAATTCTGGGCTGGAAAAGGAGCATATATTAGAGACCTATTCTGCACAACTCCAAAAGTCCTGAAACTCCACGAAAGTTATTTTTGGAAATAATAAAAAATACTGAGCAGAAGAAATACGTCAGGGGGGGCTCCACCTGTCCACGAGGGTGGGGGGCGCGCCCTACCCCCCTGGGCGCGCCCCCTGCCTCATGGGCCCCCTGTTGGCCCTCCGGTGCCCATCTTCTGCTATATGAAGTCTTTCGTCCGAAGAAAAATCATAAGCAAGCTTTCGGGACGAGACTCCGCCGCCACGAGGCGGAACCTTGGCGGAACCAATCTAGGGCTTCGGCAGAGCTGTTCTGCCGGGGACACTTCCCTCCGGGAGGGGGAAATTATCGCCATCGTCATCACCAACGCTCCTCTAATCGGGAGAGGGCAATCTCCATCGACATCTTCACCAGCACCATCGCCTCTCAAACCCTAGTTCATCTCTTGTATCCAATTCTTGTCTCTAAGTCTGGGATTGGTACCTGTAGGTTGCTAGTAGTGTTTATTACTCCTTGTAGTTGATGCTAGTTGGTTTATTTGGTGGAAGATCATATGTTCAGATCTTATATGCATATTAATACTCCTCTGATTATGAACATGAATATGCTTGGTGAGTAGTTACGTTTGTTCCTGAGGACATGGGAGAAGTCTTGCTATTAGTAGTCATGTGAATTTGGTATTCGTTCGATATTTTGATGAGATGTATGTTGTCTATCCTCTAGTGGTCTTATGTGAACGTCGACTACATGACACTTTTCACCATTATTTGGGCCTAGAGGAAGGCATTGGGAAGTAATAAGTAAATGATGGGTTGCTAGAGTGACAGAAGCTTAAACCCTAGTTTATGCGTTGCTTCGTAAGGGGCTGATTTGGATCCATATGTTTCATGTTATGGTTAGGTTTACCTTAATACTTTTGTTGTAGTTGCAGATGCTTGCAATAGAGGTTAATCATAAGTGGGATGCTTGTTCAAGTAAGGGCAGCACCCAAGCACCGGTCCACCCACATATCAAATTATCAAAGTACCGAACGCGAATCATATGAACGTGATGAATACTAGCTTGACGATAATTCCCATGTGTCCTCGGGAGCGCTTTTCTCTATATAAGAGTTTGTCCAGGCTTGTCCTTTGCTACAAAAAGGATTGGGCCACCTTGCTGCACTTTATTTACTTTTGTTACTTGTTGCTCGTTACCAATTATCCTATCACAAAATTATATGTTACCTATAATTTCAGTGCTTGCAGAGAATACCTTGCTAAAAACCGCTTATATTTCCTTCTGCTCCTCGTTGGGTTCGACACTCTTACTTATCGAAAGGACTACGATAGATCCCCTATACTTGTGGATCATCACCCACATATCAGCGAAAGGAAGTAGAAAGACAGGAGTAACTAGTTACACATAAATATATTTTTGACAGAGAGATACTCCTCTGTAAAGAAATATAAAGATCTTTTATATCACAACTTTATACATAAGAAAAATCAAGGGGAATAATATATAACATATATATTTCTAAAAAATAGAGTTTTTTTAACACGGTATAGACGAGTTGGTGATAATGGTGTGCCTACCATCCTGCAATATAGGCCGTCCGATTTATATCTGTCGGATAGGAAGGAAACTATGGCAATTATGCAAAAAGGTACCCACACACCTCTCCACATTTGCAAATAAGACCTTTCCTCGTTCATCCTTTTCTCTCACAAGATAAAATACTCATACAAATGCATCTTGATGTTACGTGCAACACACTGGCATTATGGGGGTTCAGTTGAGAAATACTCAGACAAGCTCATGGTTCTGGACTTTGGGCCACAGGCCAGTGGGCCTGCATGTTTGGGGGCCCATGTGTTCTACCTCAGCGCTTTTCATATTGCAAGCGATCGGTACGACGCTGGTTTTAGATGTTGTCGCAAGGCGAATACACAAAATTGAATAAAGCACGACAGCTGTTGGAATGAACTCGAACGACAGTTCCTAACAAGCAATCAGAGTTGCAATTCTATCAACGATAATGTCGTACTACTTATACACACATGACACTTGTTTCACCATGCCAGAGTATTACATCAAAACCTCTCGGAGGATAGAGCAGTTCGGCTGTTGCGTGCTGCTACTGAAGAATTTCAAAGTCTATTTGGACCAGCTCTCGTTGTCGAGAAAGTTCGATTTTGACATCATCCCCTACCGCAAGATATGATTTAGATTTGAACCTTGACCATCCTTTAGCATCAATCATCATGCGACCATCCTTTGTACTTACGGTATATTGAGCAGGTTCATTCACACCAAGCCTGCGCATGGCAAGAGAAACTTGGCCACGGTCACCCGGATTGTTGAACGACTCCCTCGTTGCTCTAGGAATTCTCTGTTTGCAAACAAGAAGACATACACAAATAGTTAGATCAACACAGTGAATCATGTGAAACAACATGGAAAGAAAAAAGAACGAAGCACTTGGGCGTCCAATGCTTACCAAGAAGGTGGACATGTCGGTTTTGTAAGGACTTTGGTATATAAAGTGCGAACTGCAGCCCAGTTTGTTGCCGGTGCAACTGGTGGTTCCATTGCCACTGCACAGGCCGGAGCAAATGCAAGTGCAAGTGTTGGTGCAGGTGCCGAAGCCGTTGCTGGTGCCCGTGCTGGTGCAACTGGTAGTGCCGCTATTGCTGCCGGAGATGGTGCTCCTTGTAGAGCTGGTGCCGGTCTCGGAGCAAGTGCCGGTGTCGACGCCCGATCCTCCTGTAGATCAGCCTGATCCGCTGACGCGGTTGGTGCCCAATCCTCAGCTGGATCTGACTGAGTTGTAGCCGCTGTTAGTGCAAGAGCAACTGCGGGTGCTCGATCCATTGCTGAAGGTGGTACCGATGTGCGAGACAGCGGCGATCGTGTCTGATCTGCTATGATCAGCTTTCTAACTTGACTAGGCTCTGTGACCGTGATCCAGTCTTTTTCTTCATTTCTTTTAAACGCGAGAAGGACTAATTGTGGCGTGTTTGTTAAACCAAACTGTAGTTCATCATAGGGATTCAGCTTGTACTCAGAAAACAGACTGATCCATTTTTTCCAGTAATATAAGTGATGGACAGTGCCTTCGTTACTGACACGACATAATAAGTGAAACCTGCAAAAATATCCATCGTAGAGCAAACCAAACGGTTTATTCTGTGATGAATGTCACATGGCAAAACCTGCATCATAAAATTGCAGCAAAAGAAAGAAAACATGACATTAAATCAATAAGATCTAGACAGTAAATCAATAAGATTTACTTGATGTGACACGAGTGAATCCTTACCAGGAAATCACTATGTTGAAGTACTAAACAGAAGATTGGTCGTCCAACTACACGTGGCATGCAGGGCCCCCGCCTACTTCGACAAGCAGGACAGTCCAAAGGTCGTGACAAATCGTATGGACCGAACATCCATGGGACTGGAAATCCTGGTGGGTGCGATAAACCCTGCAATGCATATAGATATTGGAGTGTAACCATAATTGATAAACCGTCCTCACAAAAAATATGATCTGGATACTTCAAAATATAGAGACTAAATTGAGTGGACAGACATTAACATAGACTGTTCTCAGGACTCACCACATACCAAAAGCGGTAGTACTAAACAATACATGGTTCACAAACACAAATAAAGTACTGAACAATAGTACTTACTACAGACAAGCAAAGTTGCACTAATTAAACTCTGCAGACTATTTCTTGCCACCGACCTACGGGATGAACCCCGCATAACTGACTAGGCCATGGCTTCATGAGAGATGTCTACCGGCACCATCACCATCTCCTCAACCTCGGAGAACCTAATAGAGTGGTCTTTCCACTCATAAACATGACGATGAAGACAGGCCGCATCAGATTTGTCGGGAAGCATTACAAGAACCACACCCTTCGTAATCGAAGGCACAGCCAGGAAATTGTTTTGGTCAAGTACAGCCTTGAGAACACGCCTAACAATAATGCTACAGGAAAACACTAGTTCAGGACACGTGGTGACAAGGACACAGCAGCTGGATAGTTTAGCAGTAGAACTCGTCCTCAGGTCTTCCAGTTCACACGGCATGACTTTGAGAACTTCATCTCCACTGCGGACCTGGTTCTAATTCAAACAGAAACCAAATATTTTATTACTACCTCTATTCAGAAATATAAGATGATTCTCGATATTTTACTCCATATATGACTACATATATGCATAGAAATGAGTGAACAAAGACACTAGAACATGTCTTCAAAGGCATGAGAGCAGAGGGATTAGTTGCTATATCCATAACACAAGTTACTGATGCAAATATACCCTCTTCAAAGGTAGCATTGATGTTCATAAAGTAGTTGCAAGTAATCTATATGAAATCAGTGTCAACCTCTCGCATGTTTTGGTCAAAAGAGGAATTTAGAACCGCCATTTGGCACACAAAAATCACATGCAAGATCACCTAGAAAGTGGTACTACTAGTACTAGTACTGCGTGTTAGATGAAAAACACGATCAAGATCGAGAAAAAGATCGTCAAGAAGAGATATTACCTGGACTTGCTTAATGAGGCTGGAGAGGGGGGCTTGGACAGGGCGATGGCTTTGAGCTTGTCTGCAGTAGTCTCGGCGTGGTGCTTGCGGTTCTTCGTACGATGAGCCTCGACTGTTTTTGCCAGAGCCATAGACATCACTTCGGCCGGTGCTCCAGCGTCCATCAAGAAACTGTCAAATAGAAATAAAAGAAAAGAAACCATAATCACAATCCCAAAAGAAGAATAGAGAGGGATTTATAGGATCAGTCTTGGGGTTGCAAGACCGGGCCTTGGCCAGAATCAACACCATTGATGCGCTCACCTTTCCTTCTTTGGGAGAGAAGAACAATGGCAGAAGCAAGTCGGGGTTTTCTTCAAGAAATGAGGAACAAGATGAGGGATAAGCGAGGGTTGGGTAGAGAGGAAGCTGAGAGACAAGAGTGAAATGATGGTTGCTTCGTTCGTCCAACTTACTGCTGGAAAGGAGGGGGTTTTGTGATTTGACGGCTCATTGGGCATTACTGTGACGCTTCGATAGGGGAAGTCTACCGTGTAGTTGGGCACTCTACTACGGAGTAATTTAGTGCTTGGCTAGTGGACCCTGATGATGGTTGTCCCACACGTCGGCGAAACTGAGTAGCAAAGTTCCCGACGACCGTCGAGGAGGATGCGCATGGTAAAGCGAGTCCACTGTTTTTTCTGAAGAAAAAAATGATTACAGCAAGCGTTTCCACTCTTACGACAGAGGAGTGCGAAACACGGTAGCCACTTGAACATACACAGTGCTCCTACTACTAGGCATGTGCAGTGGTTCATACGTCAGTACAACATAATCTTGTTGTTAGTGTAGGAGTAAGATATGACGATAACAAATGATGTTGTGCACATGTCAACGATATGAACAGTAATGTAACTATATTGAGATGAGAATGCAACCAAACACACCCACACGCTTTTTGCTACAGTGACTGATCTGCACCATCTGATTTTGATCCAATGGTCATGTTGCGCCGAGACATGGACATGCCCATGCAGAGGACGCCTAAACACCACCGAAGTCCCTCTACTTCTCGAAGCGCATGACGTTGGTGATGTAGGGTGCAACGGCCCGCAGAGCCCGCTCCCAGTCGACGGGAGCCAGCTCGTCAAAGACGGTGTCGAATGGAACGAATGGATTCCGGTGACAGAGCCCTGAGACGATTCGCCCGGCAACGGCGACGGCAGCCCGCAACCCTTCCTTGTCCAGATCCGCCACCACCATCGCGCGGAGACAGCTTAACTCCTCGGAGATATAGGTGAAGAAGGACACCAGGTCAGGAAGCCGCAGCTCATTGAAGTCAACGGGGTGATCGAATGGGTTTAGCCCGACGGCCGGCATAGTCGCGCTGGCACGACGGTAGGCATCATGCAGCCGCAACACGTGCGTGGCAACTTGTTCCACCAAGTGGCTGAGGCGATCCTGGACCTCGTCACGATCGGCCCGCTCGCGCTCCAGCAGCCTCCCCTGACGGCCTTTCGTATCTCCCGCTTTCTGCAACAACGCCACCGACGCCTCGAACATCTTTGTGGTGGACGCCTGTCGCTTTTGAAGCTCCGTGAACTCCCGCACATAACGAAGGAGCATGGCACTCCTCTCCTCCTTGAGCTCACGGAGCTCCACGTCCTTGGCCCTGAGCTCCACATCCTTGGCCTCGAGCTCCTGTGTCAGGCGCCTCACCTCAGACTCCGTGATCTGCTGCGCCGCCATGGCACCAGGTAGAAGCAATTTGGAGAGGAAGCAAAGGGGGCAAAATGGCTGAAAGGCAGTGCAATCTACGGGAAGGCGGAGGGAGCCAGCCGAGGAGCGGGGAATCTTTAGGTTCTCACCATGGGAAAACACCAGTCGACGATTTCTCACGTCAGGGAGCAGTGGGTTTTACAGGCGGAGTCATCGTGACTAATTACTGCCGCGCCTGCTTCCGTCAATCAAAAAATTAAAAATCCTGCCGTGCGTGCTCCCGTCAATAAAAAAATTAAAAATCATGCCGCGCCTGCCGCACCCAAAGACTAGAGCAACGCCGCGGTAGATATTTAAATTTACCTGCCGGAAGGAGACAAAAAAGGGTGAAAAAATAAATGTCGTGGCGGCCTAGCTAATCGGTCGCACTAGCCCAACTAGCTAGCCACCGTGCTTCACTGATGTACTCGGCGAGAAAGGTGGTCTTTCGTGATTTGACGACTCATTTACTTGCTTCGGTGCTACGACCATGGAGAACCCAGAAAACGTGCGGTAGGGCGTCCCACGTCTCGGCAAGGAAGAATATATGCATGCACCACCCGGGAGGACCCCGAAACCATGTGGTGGGGTGTGCCACGTCTCGGCACGGAGGAAAATGTGCGTGTAAAAATATATCAGACGCAGTAGTACCTATGGTTCGACCTCGAGACCCAGCCAGTCGGTCGAAAACACCCCACTAGCCACACAGCTTCATCATGCTAACGTGGCACGAAGGATAGGTGTGGTTAGCTCCGTCTCGACCAGCCACAACGTCTCTTGTTCTAGGAGATTCTTCTATTTTCCAAGCTTTTTTTAGTTATAATAACACCACGGCAAGCTAGCGCTGCTCTTCGTGTGTGCCCGTGCGTCTAAAGGTTAGACGATGGAGAGGAGAGAGAGGTCGCAGACCTGGGACCCACCAGTAACTGAGTCAACGGTCATGCATGTGTTGATGAGGTACTCCCTCTACTCTACTCAACGTAATACTGTATAAAATCAAGTTATGGGACAAAGCCAAACAACCGTTGTTGTTTCAGGCTATCGACTTACGCTTTGTAGTCCAAGTTGCCAGTTCAAATCTTGTCTTTCAGATTTGTTAGTTTTAGGTCCAAATTTGATCAATGACAAGTGGGACCCCCGTGTGTTGTTCCGATATTTCAGTGTAGGATGGTTTTTTTTAACATACACTTTGCGCGGTTAGAATATCACATCCACCCCGCAGCTTAGACAACGGCATAGAATATCACATCCACCCCGTAGCTTAGATGCTATGGTGATACGAGCAAGGTTGTCAGAATCGCGATTTTGAATCGGATTGGAGCTCTGATGGTAGAATTGTAAATCATAGAATCTTCACTACCAGGATCGTAGAAACATAGATTTTATGAACCAAAATTGTAGAATCAGATGGGTAAGTTTGGATCGTAAAGTCATAGAATCGTATAACAGAATCACGATTCTAACAACCTTGGATACGAGTTTTTACATCATTGGAAGTGAGATCTAATGGCTTGGGAGTAGTCTTTGTAATTATGCGCAATTTCCAAACTCTCCAAAGGTTTTTTTTGCAAATAAAACATTCAGGCCTCGTGTGTGCCGCTGCATCTTGGATCCAATGGTTCCCCGTTGCTCATATTAGGTGCTCCCCGTAGCTTAATTAGCCGCTACGGTGATACGAGCATCTAGGTCGTATGATCTGTGATCAGATGGCACATGCGTAGTACATGTACTTTCTGCGCAATTCCGAAACTCTCTCAGTCATATATTGCAAAAACATTCAAACCTCCTACTGCGGGCCGTTAGATCTCCGTGAACTCGTATCAGCATAGAATCTACGTTGCGGGAGCACCTCATATTCACCCGTGCGAGAAAACATCAGGTGCTCTCGCAGCTTGGATCCTACGGTGATACGAGCTTCGAGGTCGTTTGATCTGAGATCCAATGGCATGTGAGCAGTCTTTGTGCTTGTAAGCAGTGGCCAAACTCTTTGGGGGCTTTTCTGCAAAAAACCATTCGAACCACCGAGGAGTTGTTGGGTCACAAATCCAACGGCTCCAAAGAGCTTGTATCACCAAAGCATCTAAGGTGTGGTAGCACATGATATTCTTACATACAGGAGAATATGATGTCCTCCTTGATGTTAGATGCTATGGTGATACGAGCTTCGAGGCCGTTGGATATGGGATCCAAGGGCATCTGAGTAGTTTTTGTACAAATTGTGTGCAATTCTCAAACTCATTAAGGTTTCCTGTAAAAATATTAAGACATCACGTGAGCTGCTATATCTCAGATCTACAAGCTCCAAGCAACTCGTATCAGCATATAGCATCTAAGGTGTGGGGGCAGATGATATTATCTCGGGGAGGAGGGGGTGCACAACCAATCGGTGTTTGGGAGCTAGGATGGGGACAAATATAATCTAAACAATCCTAAACAGAGCTTCACAAATTTATCTAAGGTCGAGGGGTTAACCCCCGACAATCTACATAACTCTGCCTAAACACAACATTTGCATGTACTGTAGTACTAGACTTAATATTCATGTTTCAGTTTCCTGTTCATTTTAAATATTGAATTGAGGACCATGCATGTCTTACATTTTACTCCCTTCGTTCCTAAATATTAGTCTTTTTAGAGATTTCAAATGGACTGGCACATACGGATGTATATAGACATATTTTAGAGTGTAGATTCACTCATTTTGCTCCGTATGTTGTCACTTGTTGAAATCTCTAAAAGACTAATATTTACGAACACAAGGAGTATTTTTGAATTCGTGTCATACATGCATGGTTTGGAAAAATAGATGCACTATACTTATTGGATTGTTGTTGTGTTCGTGTGTGTGTGTGTATGCTTGATACATACAAAGTTTTCTCACCACCATATTGTTCATCTTTTAAATTTGAATGTGCAATGAAAAACTTACTAGGGATACCATGAAATGTGAAATCCACGTTGAGATCACTATATCACAAACTCACTCTAATTCAAGAACTCGTCATAAATCAATTACCACGTCGAGATTACTATTTGCAAGGAAAATACGGGCATTGTAATACACATAGATTCGTTCGGCAATTTAAAAGATTCCTTTCATATTCTCAAATGGTACCCAACGGCGTACCAGCCAGACCTTGGCTCGTGTTAATCCTAAAAAAACTGGGCTCGTGTCCTTCTGGTGGCGTGCATGGTACGCACATTTGCCAACCCCAACCAGTCGAGCCTCCGCGTTTCGAGTCGAAATATCTGGCGGCCAGAATTCTAGCCCTAGGAAATTCCCCTCATGTCCCCGGTCCATAATGACTACTGATGAACAATGGAGAGATGATTTAGTAACTAGACAACGTTACCTACCGTGTCGAGCACGGTTCAATTCCCTCGGTCGCCGCTCCCCAAGGTCACCCATCAACTGCATTGCCTAGTAGTACTGCTACTACACCAGGATGAGCACAGAATTGAGCCCATTTGTTCGTGCCTAGTACTACTTGAGTTAATATATCAGGGACCCCTAAAAAAAGAGTTAATATATCAGGCAATGCACTGGTGCGGATGGATTATCCTTTTACTCTGCATATATAACTTGTCTGAAGTCTAACTAAGCAAAATGTTTGACCATATCCTTTCTTAAGAAATACAACAGGACAGATGTATCGCTTGAAAATTTATTGCATGATGCATGTTATGATGTTGTTTCGAATCCTGGATTTTAAATTTCAGAAAATCCAAAAGTGACCAGAAATTCATGAAACTGAGCATGGTCACGTGATATGGCACAAATATTCCTTCGTAATTTTTTTCTTCAATTTGAGACAAGCTGCTTATGACAAGTTGCACAAATGAATAGCCAATGTATTTTGGAACAAAGACCTGTCATGTTATGGCGAACGATTTCACTATTGAAACCGTGGGTGTTTACGTGCCGCCACGAGTCCCGCTTCTCATCGGCAGGTGCCGTCCGAGCAAGCGTGTGAGTCGACGGGAGGCGTGCGAGCAGACCGCTGCGCCGGCTGACAGGGAGGCGTGCGAGCAGAACCCTGCGCAGGCTCACCGGGAGGTGAGCCCTTTGACCAGGCTCCGCCGCCCACCTTCATCCCAACTGCTCCCACTTTTAATGTCGTCGGCGCCGTAGTTTAAAATCAACCCCGCACTACCCGGTATCGCTACAATCTTCTCTCTTCCTCTCCGATTCTCCTGTCGTCTACCTCCAACCAGCTTGATGTAAACGTACGCCATGCCGCATCATGATGGTCTGCCCTTAGTCTTCCAGTTTCCTGAGGAAGACACCCAGCCGGAGTCTCAAGAACAAAAGGCGCTTTGGGACGAGCTTGAACCGGCCTTGCGGGAAGATGCCGCGCATGTCCCCGCTCCCGTTCCGGCTCCCGTCGCCCCGACTGCGCCAGCGCCCATCCCCGTGGCATTGATGGGCTGGGAGCCGCACATTGTCGCCGAGCTTGATGCCACGGGATTCCACGAGGTCCCCACCGACTTTCACGCGCCCGTGCACCTGCCAGCGCATGCGCCTGCGCATGCATTGATGCGCACGCCCGTGCCGGTGCCGGTGCCTGTGCAGCTACCAGCGCATGCGCCTGCGCGTGCACTGACGTGCGCGCCCGTGCTGGTGCCCGTGCACACGAATGTCTCCGCCACGCCGTTGCCAGCGCCTGTCCCCGCGTGGGTGCCAGTGCCCCCCTCAGCGGCATGGATGGCCGTTGTCGACCGCTTCCTTGCACCAATGCCAGTCGCCTCCTCCCGCCAGTTGACTCGCTCCTGGAGACCAAAGTCCAGAACATTGTGGCCTTCCTTGAAGCTAGGGCCAACGTCTAGGAGTACGCCAACAATGGCGCAAGACGCCATCGTCGCCGTCGCCGTCGGTCAGTGGCCCGACAACGCACAGAGCACGGTAGAGGAGCCCCTTCCCACTGCAAGGCGCCCCCCCGGGCTGCCGCCGCATAATCTAAATTTGCCATGAAAAACGCGGATTGACATGCTTAAAATCCGAACGTTTATCATTTCCGTTTATTTTAGATTGATCATCGTATGAATGTAAAGTCGGAGTCAGACTGAATGAAATCTATGGTTTGATTGATTGAATGTTCTGCTAGAGCCGTATCAAATTAAATATAAAACTTCATCAAGCCACATGTATTCCTTCTCATCCAACGACCTAGACTGCTTCAATGTCGAGCGCTCAACATGTTTAGCGTGCAGTTAATTTCATGCCAAAAATAGTGCTAATCACATAATAACACGCAAATAATATCCTACTTAATATCCGCATGCACTTAATATACTTCCAAATTAACGTGCATTGCACGTACACATTGACTAATACTACTAGTACGTGAAACTGGTGCCGTAACTTGTGAACGCGTCTAGATATGGTCAACGGCAACATTGCCCGCGAGTTCTTCATGGTTGCCCGTGCATCTAAACGAAGAAGGCGATGAGAGAGAGAGAGAGAGAGAGCACACATGGAACCCACCAGTAAGTGAAGACGAATAGTACGTGCTAACGAGCCGGTCCCATTAATTTACTAAAAATAATATTACATGTTATCCATTAAATAGGTTGCGGTAATATATAAACATTATATGAACAAAGGGGGTACAACAAACATTGCTGTTCTACGTATGTTGCCTATTGACGTGCGGCTTGAAGGCCCTGGTCGCATGTTCGATCCTCGTCCTTTATTTTTTAATTTGTATATGGGTCCAAATTTGTTTCATGACAGGTGGGCCCCTCGGTGTGTAGTTTGTGGCACTTCAATTTGTGGGTCGAAATTTGTTCCATTCGAAGTGGACTATCGGTGTGTAGTTTGTAGCTTATTTGTAATAATTAGAGTTTTTTGCAATAATACGATGGTGCGACGTTGAAGGCGAGAAAGGACGTGCGAGAGAGCGATGACCGAGCCAGAGGGAAATCAATTGGGGGATATGCGGTGGTTGCAACGGTGTTTGGACTAGTTGTGGGCCGAATGCTATGAAAATATAATCTACCACCGGAATAAATGCCTACAGAAATTAATCCAAGGTTGGAGTCCCCGTCGCAATGTAAATAGCTCTGGCTTTGCGAGGGATGGAGAGGTAGCTTCAATGTGTGGAAGATACGGCGTGAGAAAGCGAGGTCAATCGAGAGACATATAGATAGAGAGACAAAGTGAGTGTGGCCCGACATTCATTGAAAAGATATATATGCTCTGGAGAGATATTGTTCAATTGAGCTTTTGGGAAGGGTGAGGGCTGTAAGATAGAGCTTGAGAGATGATCCAGTCACAGACCTGTAGATATATTTTGTGCGTGGGAGGAAGCAAGGTCAATCGATTACATATATAAAGGGAGAGAGATTGGGCGAGTGTGGGTCGTCGTGCAATCGAAAGAGCGATACGGGTTGGAGAGAGTGACCTAGATAGACAATGTGCGTGAGAGAGTATACAACATGAATATGTCGAATTGGGCTCAAACATGGAGATATATCGTTTGTGTCCGAGAAAGAGCGAGGTCAATCAAGACATACAAAGAAAGACAGAGAAAGAGAGGGAGGGAGAGAGAGAGATTGAGCGAGCGTGGCCCGCCATGAGGTCGAAAGAGTGGGGGCGGCTTGGATGGATTGACCTAGATAAACAATCTGCATGAGAGAGTATAATGTGTGTCGATCGAGGCCCGAACAGGGAGATATATCATTTGTGTGTGAAAGAAAACGAGGTTAATCGAGACTTAGATAAAGAGAGCAAGATTGAGCGAGTGTGGCCCGCCGTGCGGAAGAAAGAGTGAGACGGTCTCGAGGGAGTGACCTCGATAGACAACGTGCGTGCGTGCACATGAGAGGTTGGGGGCTAGATAGGCAATGCATGTATCTAGCGAGAGAGGGTGGGAGGGAGAGAGAGAGAGACAGAGAGAGAGGGAGCTCGGCATGGGGTGCAATGGCGGGCGTGTGAGTTAGATACATTTGGTAACAGAGTGGAAAAACGGGGTTGTATAGTTGAGAGAGTTAGAGATCGAAACATGGAGAGAAAGAATGAACGTGTGTTGGAAACCGATAGCTTCCTAAGGTGGTTAGGAGAGGAAGATTGACCTATACAGGAAGCATGTAGCGTGTGTGCCGAGGGGGGGGGGGCTAAAAACAACATTTGAATGTAGATAGTACTAGACTTAATATCGATGTTTCAATTTGGTGTAGATTGTAAGATTTGAACTAAGGACCATGCATATGTGTAATTATTTCGAATTCTTGCCATACTAGGTTTGGAAAAGTTAGACATTGACTCGATTGTTGTGCTATTTTTGTAGGTCATATGTTTGAATCCATCCAAAAGTTTTCTCACTACCATGGTGTTCATCATATACATATGAATTTGTATTAAAAAAGTAGCGTGGATACAGTGAAATGCGAAATCCATGTTAGAATTGGAGATCGCTATGTGACACACACTCTAATCCATGTTAGCGTGGATACCATTTTGTTTTTTTTCAAATAACTCCTTGATACGTCTCCATCGTATCTACTTTTCCAAACACTTTTGCCCTTGTTTTGGAATCTAACTTGCATGATTTGAATGGAACTAACCCGGACTGACGATGTTTTCAGCAGACTTTCCATGGTGTTATTTATGTGCAGAAACGAAAGTTCTCGGAATGACCTGAAACTCCACGGAACGTATTTTTTGGAAAATATTAAAAATACTAGAAGAAGAATCCACGTCAGGGGGCCCACACCCTGTCCACGAGGGTGGGGGCGCGCCTGCCCCCGTGGGCGCGCCCCCCTGCCTCGTGGGCCCCCTGACGCTCCACCGATCTCAACCCCAACTCCATATATTCGTGTTCGGGGAGAAAAAAATCAGAGAGAAATATTCATCGCGTTTTATGATACGGAGCCGCCGCCAAGCCCTAAACTCTCTCGGGAGGGCTTATATGGAGTCCGTTCGGGGCTCCGGAGAGGGGAATCCGTCGTCATCATCAACCATCCTCCATCACCAATTTCATGATGCTCACCGCCGTGCGTGAGTAATTCCATCGTAGGCTTGCTGGACGGTGATGGGTTGGATGAGATCTATCATGTAATCGAGTTAGTTTTGTTAGGGTTTGATCCCTAGTATCCACTATGTTCTGAGATTGATGTTGCTATGACTTTGCTATGCTTAATGCTTGTCACTAGGGCCCGAGTGCCATGATTTCAGATCTGAACCTATTATGTTTTCATGAATATATGTGAGTTCTTGATCCTATCTTGCAAGTCTATAGTCACCTACTATGTGTTATGATCCGGCAACCCCGAAGTGACAATAATCGGGACCACTCCCGGTGATGACCATAGTTTGAGGAGTTCATGTATTCACTATGTGTTAAAGCTTTGGTCTGGTACTCTATTAAAAGGAGGCCTTAATATCCCTTAGTTTCCATTAGGACCCCGCTGCCACGGGAGGGTAGGACAAAAGATGTCATGCAAGTTCTTTTCCATAAGCACGTATGACTATATTCGGAATACATGCCTACATTACATTGATGAATTGGAGCTAGTTCTGTGTCACCCTATGTTATGACTGTTACATGATGAACCGCATCCGGCATAATTCTCCATCACCGATCCAATGCCTACGAGCTTTTCACATATTGTTATTTGCTTATTTACTTTACTGTTGCTACTGTTACAATCACTACAAAACCCAAAAATATTACTTTTGCTATCGTTACCGTTACTTCCATATTACTTTGCTACTAAATACTTTGCTGCAGATATTAAGTTATCCAGGTGTGGTTGAATTGACAACTCAGCTGCTAATACTTGAGAATATTCTTTGGCTCTCAATAAATTTTGGTTTAATACTCTACCCTCGAAAACTGTTGCGATCCCCTATACTTGTGGGTTATCACTCCTCATTAATTAATTTATAGTATCTTGTTTCGAATGACTAATTATTTGCAAGGAAAACACAGGCATGGTAATACATACATATTTTTTTGCAAATGAAAGAAGATTCATTTGCATTCTCAAATCTCCTCTCAAATGTAGGTGCACCAGGAAGACCAGGGTCGTGTCGTGGTGGTCGCATGTGTGGTACGGTGGCTTAGCACCCAGCCACCCACCCGGACGATGCTTCGGTGCCTTAAGGCACCTACCTTTGTGTCTATGACATGTGGGCCCAACCGGTGGCTGGCCCACAAGTCAGTGACCCAAAGGCAGGTGCCTTTAAGGCACCGAAGCTGCGTCCCACCCACCCCCTCCCTCCCTCCCCCCTCCCCCCCAAAAAGGACGACGACAAAATAAGTTCGCGCTTCCATGTTTCGGATTGAAATATCTGGCAGCCCCAATTCCAGCCCTCCAAATCTCCCTTCTCCACCGTCCCCTTCCGTGCCCAGATTGCTCAAATCCCCAATTCGCCGCCAACCCAAGCAAAGTTCGAATCACCCCTCGTCTCGTCTCTTTCCCCACCTCTGTGTCGGACGACGACGACGAAGACGACAGTCGCGCTTCACCGCCGCACCGGAGCTACCTCATCTACGCCCTCGTCCACTGCACCGGGTGGTCCACCGACAACGTCGGCCGCCGCATCTGACGTGCCTCACAGACACCGACTTCCACCGCATCAGGTGCGCTTCACCGATGCTGTGTCCCACC
The DNA here is from genome assembly GCF_018294505.1 of Triticum aestivum. Classification (NCBI taxonomy): domain Eukaryota; kingdom Viridiplantae; phylum Streptophyta; class Magnoliopsida; order Poales; family Poaceae; genus Triticum; species Triticum aestivum. The sequence continues at coordinate 241,208,664 of NC_057814.1, forward strand.
TCACCGGGGCTACTTCACCGAGCACATCGTCACACCTCCGCCCCCCGAGGCCGTTGGGGCTTCACCAACGGTCTCGTCCACCGCATCGTAGCGCTCCGCTGCCACACAAGATCTGCATCCGTGCGTGGCCAGCCAAGTCCAGCGCATCACACTCAACGTCTCTGAAGTGACCCGCACTCTAGCTAGGCAACCATGCCCAAACGCCGGCCCGAACTAGGTATCCACACATCACTCCCTTGTGCATTGTTCCGACGATGTTTGGATATCCTTTCACTACTCTCTTAGCTTACACGCCTATGCAACTCTGACTTTAACTCTTATTTCTTCTAGAGATATCATCCGAAACAAGCAATACCATTTTTTAGCGAAGCATGACAGCGCTACGGGATCTGGTACAGATCCTGCACACCCATATAACCTTGTAAGTATCTGTCCTCCAGTACAACAGCAAGGTCGATTCCTCTTATTTGATCAACCATTCACCATGTCAAAAATGCACAGGGGGATGCAAGGAGCACAAGGCCTGCACATCCAAGCAAGTGGTAACATGGACGTGTACATGGAACATCCCAAGCGCAAGCAGAGCAGCAGTGAGCCTGTTCAACGAGCTAGCGTAAGTCCCCGCATTTCATTTAATTCGTACTAGCATGCGTGTATGATTTGTGTGCAGTGGCGGATCCACGAATTCAAGTTACGAGGGGCGAACATTTAACTTAAAAAATACGAAGGCACTTGCACTCTTGAAATCAACATAACTTGAGAAATGAGAAGCTACATGCACTTTGAAAACCAGCTAATGATCCAAAGTAGTTCAGATTATAAAACACTAAATGATGCAAGAACCAAAAAACATTAAATGCAACATGGTGTACAAGGACTACTAACATGGTCTGTACCTGCTTGAATTATTCGTTCTCTGGCTGAAAATATCGAAGTGTAATTGCACCTATAACTAGTGTGCAAACTACATATCAATATATCTATCCTGCACAAGTATGCCAATAGTTTCAAACAACAGATTAGAAAAGTATTTATGCTACGTTGTCATGATACGGGGACTTTCTGGTAGATGGCCTCGACGTTTCCTCAAGCCATGAAAATGTACTATAATTTGCTTGTCATCAATGCCTGCAAATCTCCATGTCTCTCTCAACATAGCAAATCATCATTAGACACTAAATCCTTCAATGGGAGCTTGCAAATGCTTGCATTAGATCCCTCATTAGACACTATATGTTCATCACCAGGAGCATGTAAAATGTTTGCAACAAATCCTGCATTAGCAGTCTGTTCATTAGACACCTCAGGTTCAAGAACAACATGAGCCTGTATGTTTGCACCGGAAACTTAATTAGATACATCAGATTCAGTCAGTTCAGTATTGATTGGGGGAGTTATAAAATAAGCAGAAATTGGTTTCATTTTCTCATAGATTCCCTACATACAAGCAGTTTTACAACACCGTCAGCTTTAACTATTGGCCAGAAATTGAACTATTGAATTAGATATAATCAGGGATGTGATGTACCTGCTCGTTGCGCATGCTACTCTTGCAAGCTGCGACTATCCGTTTGTGCAAGCTCGATGCCATGCCCATGCTGCCACCGCTGCCTCCCACGCAGGCTACACCCAGGGTTGGATCTTCATCTTCTTGTCCTTCCGCTCGATTGAAGCCCGGCGACCACCCTCCAACGAGGGCGCGAGGAAGTGCTGTGTCGGTCTGTCCAGCGGCGGCTAGGTTAGGAGCGAACCAGACTAGAGGCTGCAGCGAACGAATTGGGATTTTTCCTGCTGTCGATCGATATGGGAGGCGCTGGTTTGGGCCGCGAGCCTGCTATAGGGCCTGCCTTGCACTTACGTGCTTGTGTGTTGGGCCGAACTAAACTAGCCTCGGCCAAACTGGATGACTCAAATTAGGTGCACACTTTCCAGCCGCCCGAGGCGGCCACCCATACCAGCCCCTATGGTGGCGTCGCCCCTTTTTGTGTGTATGATTGGGGTAGTGAAAAATATTCCAGTCGCGCTTTTGATTTACCCATAGAATGGTTGAATTGCTTGTTTCTATGAACTGAGTTCACTAATAATGTGAAGGATGCCAGTCTTTTCATCCTATTGTAGATTGCTTAGATCTCGATATGCCAAATGTAATGGCATGAAATATACAGTAAAAGCCAGTGTGATGTGTGTGGCTACAACTAGTCTGACTACACGTCCTCATATAACATATCAAGGACGCACCATCTTACCAGATTAACCATTCGACTTACCAATGCAGTGTGGGAAGAAAGAAGTATTGGGACCGCGTATCCAAGCAATTGATGCCATGGACTCCTTCGTAGAACCTTGTAAGCAAAAAAGAAGTTGCAGTGGGCCTGTACAAAGAGCTAGCGTAAGTTCAGTTATCTGCTTCTCGGAATTTTAGTTAGCCACTTATTGCAAAATTGTGCAATTACAATGCTTGGCTTAATTTAGTTTGCTACTGATTACATAATGCCATAGCCTGTTAATCCTATTATAGACTGCGCCTATCTATGTTTTTGATACTTACTGTTAAGAATTACCTGTTTGCCTGAACTTAAATAGCTACTTAAGCACGTAGATAGCTGGTCATATGTACTTCTAGGGTGCAGCAGAATTCACGTGTAATTTACGTTCTGATACCCTGTTTGTTTAAATGGTTTGCTGTTATCACTTGTAGCACTAGTAATGTTTGCATGTTTATAGATAGACAACTGTCGGGTTTATATGAGGGACACCGTCTTTTTAATTTATATATGTGTTGGAATCATTTTGCTTACATCAAAGAAATTTACAGATGTCTGTGTTGCTGGTAAACGGTACCGACTTGTTACTTTAATACGTTGCCAAAAACTTGTTAGTTTTACTAGTTCATGTGTAATGAAATACATTGCCAAAATCTGTTACTTTTACTACTTTGATGTTAGTTTCTTATGGCTCTTGCAAAATTTATTTATTGATTACTAACATTCAAGTTTGCAGGATCCAACTGAAACTCTGCTGGCACAACAGGTATGTTTTCAGAAACTTCCTTGTTTACCTGGTTTGCTGCAGTAACTTGTTGTAATCATCTTTCCAACTTCAAGTTTTCAGGATCGAATTGGAAGTCCAATTGCACAGCAGGTACATTTTCAAAAATATATTTGTGTAACAGGTTTGCTGCTATAACTTGTTGCTCTAATCAAGTTACTGACTACTCTACTTTTCAGGATCCAAGAGAAACTCCAATGCCACAGCAGGTTCCTTTTGCAAAACTTGTTTGTTTAACTGCTTTGCTGCTGCAACCGGTTGCTCTAATCACGTTACTGGCTACTCAACTTTTCAGGATCCAAGAGAAACTCGAGTGCCACAACAGGTACCTTTTGAAAAACTTGTTTGTTTAACTGCTTTGCTGCTGCAACAACCGGTTACAATGATGTTAATAACTACTTTTCAGCATCCAATTGAAACTCTTTAATTCCTTGTTTGTTTAACTGGTTTGCTGTTTGTAACTCCCAGTTGCGATGTTTTGCTAACTTAAACTTTTCGGAATCCAATCGGAACTTTAATGGCAAAAGAGGTTAGCCCAAGAACAAAGAGCGATGTCCCCATGGATGTTGTATCATCCCACAGCAATAGCACCGGCCAAATCATGCATCATGAATTCCCAACTGCTGATGCTCTAGAGGCTAAGCTAGTGGTAGAAAGAGATTATGCTTCTGCACTTAGAGATGAAGTTGACATGTTGAGGAAGCAAACAGGACAATCACAAGCAGTACTCAAGACACCATTAAATATTTGGTGGATTTCAAAACGAAGCAAGCTGAGACCGACCGCATTGTTAAGGTCCTGGAGGAAAAAAGGAAATTAAATTCCCTCTTGGTAAATCATAGGTGAAATGTTCTTTCCATCGTTGAATAACCTTTGTGTGGTTTGTTCATGTAATCAATCAAACCATTTGTTTTAGAGATCATGTAATAATTGTTTTCTGCTTTTTGGTTTGTAATTTTATTTGAGCACAAGTCTGTATTAATTGATAAGACTCGGAGACATTTCATTTTGATTGCTGTGCCAAACCTACAAATATGCCAATCGGGCTGAATATGCATTCAACAGTAATAGTAGTATAGATGGACCATAAGTGGCACGCATCAAAAAGGGCAAAGATGCTATAGTAGCTTCGCTAAAAAAAGGATGTTGTTCTAGGAAAAAAGGTACAGCGGCCTGGCTTATGTATGTTAGTTGATATTATTGATCCATATACTCTATAAGTGTTTATATGTCTGTTAGTTATGTACATTGTTGGTTGATTGACTCGGTATTTGAATCTTGATACATCGCTTGTGTACATATCTAAATGGGAGTACACATTATGCTGCGTGTGACATTTGAGTTGGACATAAAGTGTTCAAAATATTCGAATTCACCTTAAAATGGATTCTAGGTTCTGAAGTTGAGTATCGGCATTTGTAAATCATATTCATATATGATAGTCGAATACATCTTTGTTGTGCTTTTGAAGATATATAAAAACACATAGAATGATTTATAAAGATTCGTATAGGAATACAAAATGGATTCGAATTTAGTTGCCAGGGTAAACGTGGATGCTTATAGTCCCAAAATTCGAAAGAAGCGGCAAAATGTCAACTCCCACGTCGGCTACCCACAGCCAAGTGTTTGGGAGATGGAAATTACTGTCTACCCATTACACGGACAATCCATCGGCCCGATTTCCACTGCTTACAATAGGGGTAGGTTAGTAACTTCAATTAGACGTGACACGACCGCCTCTGAGCCCATTCCGACACGGTGGGTGCCAAACATGGGCGGCAAAACACATTTGATTCAAGCTCGTCCGGAAGACCTCTGTTTCTCCCTCCATTTCCCCATTCATACACGGTGGGCGGCAAAACAAACTCGACTCGGCCGAAATCGATGTAGGCAAATGTTTTCAATAGGGGCGGTTTGTAACTTCACTCAGACGTGACACAACCGCCCTACCTGTGAGCCCCGTTCATACACCGTGGGCACCAACCATGGGCACCAATACACCCTATCCTCGCTCGAAATCGCTCTGGGCAAATATTGGCGAGATGCGAGATTACCGTCCTATCCCCAACTAACGAGACGTCCAAATTTTAAACGGGGGGCTAAGTTCGTAACTTTCCCATATTTCAGACAGGCGCGTCCCAAAAACATGGTTCCCCATACCTCTCCCTCCATTTTCCCATTCATACACCGTCCGCGCTAGAACACCATCCCCACACTAGCCTCCTCCGTCCGCCACCCCATCCATCGCCACCGTCCTCCACCCCATCCATCACCACCGTCCTCCACCATGCCAGAGCACCTACCAAGACTGCGTCGTTCACTGCTAGAGATGGACGTTTCTCATCCATGGCGACGGACCAAAAGCCTTGCCTCGCGTCCTCTCGCTTCATCGGCGCTGTCGTCCTCTTCGCCAGGGCCGCTCACACGACCTTCTCTTCCACCACAACGGGACTTATCCCTCGATGCACCCGTCTACCATTGCAGATCTGCTTCAACGCCATCGACAGCCATCGCACCCCCGATGCCTACATGGCGCCGCAAGAGAGGTGGTCTTCATACCTCCTCAACTTTTTGATCTCAACTAGAAAATAGATCGTAACTTGGTTACTCTACTTTCTTTTCAGCTCTTAGAATTTAGTTCTTAGTTCAAAGCAAACAATGGATGCTAAATATCATTTCTCCGGTTTGCAGCTTTAAAACTGCCACGGCACAATCATAATACGGTTTAATTGATTATGCTTAGGGTTTAATTGATCATGTTGGTTTCATGGTGTTTTCTTTAATAGAGATCAGAGGGGAAACCCTCTTTTGCTAAAAAAAATGCTTAGGGTTTCCCCCTTTTATGATCACTATACGATCAGAATACGTGCTTCGTGTCATAATAGCACTGCTCCACCCAGCAAGCTAAAAAGCTTAGTTGTTCAAATACGAATCTGATATTATTAAAACATAGTCGTTTAATTGGTCAGCTAAATGTTCCTAATTTAGTTTCGAAAATGCATGTTCGCCGCTCGGGTGTGTATCTCTATAGGGTGCCCATGGTGGGCCGGCCCGCCCTGGGATTTTGGGTCGTCCCAGGCCCCGATTCCCCTATGTTCTGCTGCGCTCTTCCGATCTCTACTCGCCCCTAGCCGCCTACCTCGCCGGCGACTTGACGTCCCCGGACGGCATGACTCTAGGAGGAGACGCCGGGCTAGCAGGAGGTCAGGAGCCGCTCGCCCTACAGCGCCACCGCTGCCCGGGCATGCCGCCGTGCCTACCTTCCCAGTCCGTTCAGGGCTCAGGCGTGCAGCACCCACTACGCCAACCCGATTTATCTTGAGATACGTCCAGAACACTCAGCACTTCAGCAGGCACTCCTCATCACCCGTTTTCTAATTGATTCATTACTCATTAGGCATGACTGTCATTAGGGTTTGTTGTGTGCTGAGTGCTACCTACACTTAATGGTTCAGATGTATTTCAGTAATCTTTAGTACCTGTAAAGTTCACATGGTTTCGAAATTCCGGCCCTAGGAATAGACACTAGTCATTTTGGAATATTGGTCGTAGTGACATTGACCTAGATTACTACTGCAGGCCAGGTTTGTTGACAATTTTACTTGTCTTTCTTACTCATTCGATATGATATCCAATTATTCACGTCGATTAGTTGCAAACAGTAAGTGCTAGACAAACTTCTTGATTTAGATTTTGGACGGTCTCTTACTGCAGTTACAATTCTGCATACTTGTCCTAGTGAGCTCACAAGTAAATGATTGATTCAGTACATCTATGCTTGCCTTCTCATATTTGTTGTCAATATTCTTTTAGGGTGGACCACCCTGTTTCAAAATACTGGAACCGTAGACATGAGTGAATAGTATTTCTCTGTGTGATCTCTTCCATCATGTGTGGGCAACGAACACTGCATTGTATAGAAAGAAAGTGTCATTTCCAGCTTTTACATAGGCTATGATCTTTTACATGGAATACAATCTGCCTACTTGCTTTGTGTCGCACTACCAACACTCCACCCTTGAAGATAAACATTATGCCACTCATAATTCCTTGGTTTATTTGTTCAAATACGAATTTGATATGATTCTAATGTTCCTACTTCAGTTTTGAAATGTGTGTCTGCCTGCTATAGAAACATAAGGGGTTTGTATTTCTGTGTGTGGTCTGGTCAGCACGGTTGGGGGTTAAACTTTGCATATGCAGGGGTTTATAGGGAGACACTCTTCGAGTTGAATCCGCAATGCATTCCATAGATAATCTGACTACTTTCTATGTTTTCATGAATCTCAGATTCTGAACAGCATCATAATGATTATGAGCTTGCGCGCATGAAAAGAATAAAGCAGAACAATGCCATGGCTGTCAAACTTGGCATTAAGGGACTGAAATCAAGTCTGGATGCAATGCAATGCAAATGCTCTCCACCGACAGATTCATGCTCAGAATATGATCCTAGCAGTGATTCTGAGCTAGAGGGAGACCTAAGTCAATGTAGCTCCCTAGTGGAGGAGGCAGAGGAAGATGCCCTATCTTATTCACCCATCAAGGTGCTTGCTCTAACTTTCCACGGTTATATTGGTCGCACATATCTTGCAACTGATGCTTTGCATTGCTTCTACTTTGTTGCACTGCCATTAGCTTAGTTTACACATCGTGTATGTGAATATGCCCTGCCTATCCATTTTCAGTACATATTCCATCTGTCATCATACCATATTTATCCATTCAAATGTTGTTCTTGTGTATCAGACGTTCAAAAGGAAGAGGGTGATTGCTGATCACAGAGGAGCACAAGCAAAGTATTTGGAAAAGGTAGTGACACCTGATAAATCAAATAGCCCATTAGGTGTAGTTGCAATATCACCTGACCCCCAAACACCCCAACTCTAGCAGACTCTAGCCCTACTACACTGGTCATTTCTGATGCCCCAAATCAGCAGACCCCAACTGCAGCAAACAATATGATGATGCCAGTTGACATAGCACCAGCTCTACGATGCAAAACCCCCATTCCAGCAAAGAGTACACCAAATCCAGTTGCCAAATCCCTTTTGAAACCAGAGGGAGCCCCAATTGCAGCAAATAGGACCCCTATTCCATTTCTTCCCAGTTTAGATGACGAAGCTTATATTGTTGTCAGGAACTTTGTGCGCATATTTCCTTCATGGAAAGATTATACCGCAGACACAGAACAATTTCCAGTCTTCCCCCGCAACTTACGCGTAAGTAATGTACTAATGTTATTCATGGTAATTACTGCATATGTTTCTACTGACAGAAGACACAAGATTTCATTCTTTTAAATAGGCGAGGACCAAACTGGATTGTCAAGATGAGCAAGGGTTGGTTGCGCTTTTCAAGCACTCGTTGATGAAGTATCGTTCCTACCTGAGGCAAGCGCACTTCGATGGCAAGCTTCTAAACGAAATTTCTGTAAAGTCTCCGGTGCTACATTTATCCGACAGTGACTGGAATAATCTTGTTACACATTGGTCTCGTCTGCAGCGTAAGGTACTGCCTATGATATCACATCACAATTTGAACTACATTTCTGCATTTGCCTTAACGTCTCACTTGTACGAAAACTGTTAGCAGAAGAACATTCATTCTCAAGGGAGCACAGAATCTCGCAACTATACTGCACACTGCATTGCTCTTGTGAGTACCTCTTGCCCTGTATGACCATACTTACTTTCATAGCTGTTTGATTATGTAGCATCACTGCACATGTTAGCCTTGTTATTGTCCATTTGGTGGACATTATAAGATCCGTATGGACTCTTACATAAATTTAGAATCAACCCAATGCTTTTGAAGAGGTTTAGCTCTGCAGTCCTCTTGTAAGGACTGAACGTCGTCTATCACTGTACTTACATTAACAGCTACTCCCTTCGTCCCATAATATAAGAATGTTTTGTACAGTACACCAGTGTTCAAAACACTCTTGTATTATGGAAAGAGGGATTGGTTCATTGTGTAGCATTCTGCATCTTATCTCCCTCGCCCACCATTTACTAAAAGATATCAGATCTATATTTAATATTACCAAAAAGTTGAATACACAGACAATGCCAGTTGAGAAGTGTAGCCCATTGGTCTTGTCAGTACATTTTGTCCTTTAACGCTTGTACTTCCAGGGATTGGTAGTTGATTATGTAGCATGAATCTGCATCTTATCTTCATTATCCTCTATCCCTTCCAGTATTATCATATCTATAATTACTCTCTACAAAATGTAGAGTACAGGCAATGCTTATGAAGAAGATTCTGTGCTGAAATTCTTGAGTTATCCTTCCCTTGACATGGAGAAGGGCATTACAAAGCCGGTGTTAACTGTTAATCTAAGTCAGTCCTTCTAAAGCCTTTATCCTAAATTGTTGTTTAATTTGCTCATACTCCCTATCGTTTACTGTTGTTTAGTTTGCTATTTCTATCAAAATGCATGTTCGCAAGAACCGTAAGTTCCAAGTTTTACTTGTAAAACCAAATTCCTTATTCATACCATGCACATTACTCAATACTCCCTATATGTATGCTTGTTTTTGTGGATCTATAATCCAGTGTGTGGTGAAGGAGCCCATGTATGCACCTTGTCATCTCCTGTTTTATCTTACTGATGTGGCTGATGATATGAACAACATGCCATGCACATTATCCAAAATAGATACAATGATTGTCTTTGCCCTTCATCTATGCATTATGAACAATGCCAGATTATGCTATTGATATTTTGAACTTACTCTTTATTTTCTAATTTTAAATTGGATGGAATTGACAACATAGTTATCATCTTTGTTTATACACGTGGAAAACATGTCATCTCTCTGCTTGTTTCAGGGTGATATGCCTGATGGCATGCACAAGTCTGCTGAAGGCTGTGAGACAAACCCAACATATATTGCAGCAAAGAAGGCAAAACATCTTGAAGATAGCGAGACAACCCCAAAGTCTTGTCTTGATGCAGTGTTCAAGTTACTTGAGACTTGCAGTCAGACAAGCTCACAGAATTTGTTGTCTGAATTAGTTTGACTTCTTCTATCCCATGTTCTAGTAGAAAGGCATTCTGCAACTCAACTTTGACTTGAAGTCCTATCTTTAAGAAAGATTGCGGAGAACACCAATGAGAACCTCATTGCTAAACAGCTACACCAGGAAGCTATGACCGACATGCTAGGCCGGTCTCACAGCCTTGCTCAACAGCTTGCGCAGCAGTTCCCGCGCAAGGCTGATCTTTCTTAAACTGTCTTGGAAGTGGTCTCGGTTCAGTATTATTTTGTTACGCTGCAATGGTGCCCAGTTTTTGTAATCTGCTTCTTCGTTGCACTTTATGATCACTTGTGGCGAACTTCGATGCCCAGTGGATGTAATATACCACTAGTTACTATGCCGTAATTTCTAAGTTACTATGCCGTAATTTCTTTATTGTATAGTGTAGGTTTATTCTAAGTTACTATGCCGTAATTTCTTTATTGTATAGAGTAGGTTTGTTCTTAATTCCTACTAGTTACTGCCATCATTGGCTATCTGAAAAAAATCTGATGTAGTCAACCGGGCCGATACATTCGACTCTAACGGGCCTGGTTTTTAGCGGGCCACAATTGGGCCGGCCTGCATCTCTCTTGGGCCTGAATGGCCATTGGGGCCTTCACACTTTGCGCCAGGCCCAAAACTTACTCCGGCCTATATTCGGCCCAAGTTTTAGTTGGGCCTTTTGTGGACCCAGCGCTTAGATTGGCCCAGGTAGCGTTGGGCCATTAACAGGCTGAATATTCTACTAGCTTGTTACGGCCGAGAAGAAACCATGGGCCCTTAGTAGGCCGAAATGCATGTTGGGCCTCAATTTTCACTAGTCGTTGACGAGCCTTCAACAGGCTGAAATGTAGACCGGGCCTTTTTTAGCCCAGTTATATGACAGGCCGTTACCAGGCCGAAACATATCTTCGGCCTTAGTTGGCCCACTGATATCATGGGCCTTTAAGAGGCCGAAAGCTTAGTACATGCATCAACGGGCCGAATAATACGACAGGCCTTTAACAGGCCCAAAGTCACGTTGGGCTGAACTGTTGCCACCTTTATCATGGGCTGTTAGTGGGCCGGATGTTGCGTCGGACCATATATGGCCCATGGGCAGCACAAGCCATTCCCAGGCCGAAAGACACACCGGGCTGAAATGGGCCCATATCTACATCGGGCCTCTAAGAGGCCGAAATTCACTGGGCTGTAATTGGGCCCAAATATTCGGCGAATAATTAACGGGCCAGATCTGGCTTCGGGCCGTAAATGGGCCTTTATTAAACATGCCATTATTGGGCAGGCCCACTAGTACCTGAGTATGTACTACGGGCCTTTGACTGGGCCGGCCTTTTTAACCTATATGGGCCTCTGTTGGGCCCTGCCACGTGTCGATGTATCATAGGCATGTCTCCTCCAATGGACGGGCGACATCTGGCCCACCGAGGAGCAGAAACGTGTTTCCTCCGGCCAATGAGAATTTTACACGTGGAAAATCACCATTGGTCCGGGCTATTAACGGTTTATCGGATCCAAAACCGGACCCGATAGCTTAACGGCGAGCTGTCACGGTGGATGCCACGTGTCGGTCACCCTTGACGAAAGCACTTCTATGACGCGTGATTTATCGTCATGGAAGTGGACACTTCCATGATGATAATTTTGGTAATGTCATGGAACACTTCTACGACAGCAGAGGTATGACTATCTTGATTCTGTCATAAATTTGTCACGGATGTACATGCATGATAGAAAACATGACCTACTATGACAAACACGTATCATCACGGAAGTGTATTTTTTTGTAGTGTCCTCCGCCTGCTGGCCAGCCGCTGCCTCCTCCTCAGCAGCAGCCGGCCCGTCTGGTTGCCGCCATCCAAGACGAATTCCCTGAAGAACATGGTGCCTACGTCGTCTTCACAAGTGTGGCCGACGACAAGCACAGTCGATGTCAGCAGCACCGAGAGGTGAATGCTGTTGCTTCAGCAGCCCCAGAGTTCATGCACTGGTCTGAGAAGCCCATCAGTTGGAGCCGAGCTGATCACCCGGAGGTGATGCCTTCTCCGGGGTCCTTTGCCTTGGTGTTGGATGCCACCTTTGCAACGGAGAGGCGAGCTGCTCGTTTCTCCCAGATTCTGATAGACGGCGATAGAAGCATCAACATCCTCTACTGCGACACCATGGAGAAGTTGTGCATCAAAGAGAAGCAGCTCCAGCCGAGTCGGACTGTCTTCCACGACATTGTACCTGGCCTTTCCTGCTCACCAATCGGCAAGATCAAGATAGATGTCCTCTTCGAAGACAAGAATCACTTCCGCCGCGAGGCAATTTGGTTGGAGGTGGTCGACCTGGAGAGCCCTTATCATGCACTCCTAGGCCGGCCAGCTCTAGCCAAGTTCATGGCAGTGCCGCATTATGCCTACCTCAAGATGAAGATGCTAGGAACCAAGGGCATTATCACAATAGCCGGAGACTACAAGAAGTCGGCCGCCTGCGCTCAGCTAGTAGCCGGCTGGCCGAGTCCCTTGTGATTGCTGCTGAGAAGAAGCTCCTGGACTGGGTTGTGGCCATGGCCAGCAAGCAGCCGGACCTGTCACCATATCCCAAGGAGTCAGAGACCCAGGGCTCCTTCCAGCCGACCAAAGAAACAAAGAAGATCCCCTTAGACCCTGAGCACCCGGAGAGGCACGCTATCGTAGGTACCAACCTCGATAGCAAATAGGAAAGCAAGCTCATTGATTTCCTCTGGGAGAATCGGGACATCTTCGCATGGTCTCCCAAAGACATGCCGGGTGTTCCAATGGATTTCGCCGAGCAGAAGCTACATGTCAGAGCAGATGCAAAAGTCCAACAACCCCTCCACCGCCTGTCAGGGGAGAAGATAAGAATTGTTGGTGCAGAGATAGCCCGATTTCTAGCAGCCGTCTTCATTACGGAAGTGTTTTTTCCAGAGTGGCTTGCCAACCTAGTCCTTGTACTAAAGAAGAACAACAAGTGGCGCATGTGTATTGATTACACCAGTCTCAACAAAGCCTACCCCAAAGATCCATTTGCTTTGCCGCGGATAGACCAAGTGGTAGACTCCACAGCCGGATGCGAGCTGCTGAGTTTTTTGGATGCCTACTCAGGATACCACCAGATCAAATTGAATCCGGCCGACTGCCTGAAGACCGCCTTCATCACACCATTCGGAGCCTTCTGCTACATGACCATGACATTCGGCTTGAGAAATGTTGGTGCCATGTTTCAGCATTGCATGCAGAAGTGCCTCCTCAAGAAACTCGGCAGAAATGCCCACGTCTTTGTAGACGATATCGTGGTGAAGACGGAGAAGCGTGGTACCCTCTTGGAAGATCTCAAGGAAACTTTTGATAATCTGCGTCGTTTTCAAATCAAGCTCAACCGAGAGAAGTGCGTCTTTGGAGTATCAGCCGGCCAGCTCCTTGGCTTCCTGGTCTCAGAATGCAGCATTAAGTGCAACCATGTGAAGATCAAAGCCATCGAGAGGACGGAGAGACTGCTACCTCTTGAGCACTGCGTTGGTTTTCCCTTGAAGAGGAAAGGGTGATGCAGCAAAGTAGCGTAAGTATTTCCCTCAGTTTTTGAGAACCAAGGTATCAATCCAGTAGGAGGCCACGCGCGAGTCCCTCACACCTTCACAAACAAATAAATCCTCGCAACCAACGCAATAAAGGGGTTGTCAATCCCTTCACGGTCACTTACGAGAGTGAGATCTGATAGATATGATAAGATAATATTTTTTGGTATTTTTATGATAAAGATGCAAAGTAAAAAAAAGCAAAATAAAAACGACGCTAGAAATAACTTGTTGACGGAAGATTAATATGATGGAAAATAGACCCGGGGGCCATAGGTTTCACTAGTGGCTTCTCTCGAGAGCATAAGTATTACGGTGGGTGAACAAATTACTGTTGAGCAATTGATATAATTGAGCATAGTTATGAGAATATCTAGGTATGATCATGTATATAGGCATCATGTCCGAGACAAGTAGACCGACTCCTGCCTGCATCTACTACTATTACTCCACACATCGACCGCTATCCTGCATGCATCTAGAGTATTAAGTTCATAAGAATAGAGTAACGCTTTAAGTAAGATGACATGATGTAGAGGGATAAACTCATGCAATATGATATAAACCCCATCTTGTTATCCTCGATGGCAACAATACAATACGTGCCTTGCTGCCCCTACTGTCACTAGGAATGGACACCGCAAGATTGAACCCAAAGCTAAGCACTTCTCCCATTGCAAGAAAGATCAATCTAGTAGGCCAAACCAAACTGATAATTCAAAGAGACTTGCCAAGATAACCAATCATACATAAAAGAATTGAGAGAAGATTCAAATATTGTTCATAGATAAACCTTATCATAAACCCACAATTCATCGGTCTCAACAAACACACCGCAAAAGAAGATTACATCGAATAGATCTCCACAAGAGAGGGGGAGAACATTGTATTGAGATCCAAAAAGAGAGAAGAAGTCATCTAGCTAATAACTATGGACCTGAAGGTCTGAGGTAAACTACTCACACATCATCGGAGAGGCTATGGTGTTGATGTAGAAGCCCTCTGTGATCGATGCCCCCTCCGGCGGAGCTCCAGAAAAGGCCCCAAGGTGGGATCTCACAGGTGCAGAAGGTTGCGGCGATGGAATTAGGTTTTTGGCTCCGTATCTGGTAGTTTGGGGGTACGTAGGTATATATAGGAGGAAGAAGTACGTCGGTGGAGCAACGTGGGGCCCACGAGGGTGGAGGGCGCGCCCCCTACCTCGTGCCCTCCTGGTTGATGTCTTGACGTAGGGTCCAAGTCCTCTAGATCATGTTCGTTCCAAAAATCACGTTCCCGAAGGTTTCATTCCGTTTGGACTCTGTTTGATATTCTTTTTCTGCGAAACTCTGAAATAGGCAAAAAAACAGCAATTCTCGGTTGGACCTCCGGTTAATAGGTTAGTCCCAAAAATAATATAAAAGTGTATAATAAAGCCCATTAATGTCCAAAACAGAATATAATATAGCATGGAACAATAAAAAATTATAGATACGTTGGAGACGTATTAAGCATCCCCAAGCTTAATTTCTGCTCGTCCTCGAGTAGGTAAATGATAAAAACAAAAATTTTGATGTGGAATGCTACTTGGCATAATTTCAATGTAGTTCTCTTAATTGTGGTATGAATATTCAGATCCGAAAGATTCAAGAAAAAAGTTTAATATTGAAATAAAAATAATAATAATTCAAGCATACTAACTAAGCAATTATGTCTTCTCAAAATAACATGGCCAAAGAAAGTTATCCCTACAAAATCATATGGTCTGGCTGTGTTCTATCTTCACCACACAAAGTATTTAAATCTTGCACAACCCCGATGACAAGCCAAGCAATTGTTTCATACTTTTAATGTTCTCAAACTTTTTAAATCTTCACGCAATACATGAGCGTGAGCCATGGACATTGCACTATATGTGGAATAGAATGGTGGTTGTGGAGAAGACAAAAAAAGGAGAAGATAGTTTCACATTAACTAGGCGTATCAACGAGCTATGGAGATGCCCATTAATAGATATCAATGTGAGTGAGTAGGGATTGCCATGCAACAGATGCACTAGAGCTATATGTATATGAAAGCTCAACAAAAGGAACTAAGTGGGTGTGCATCCAACTCGCTTGCTCACGAAGACCTAGGGCATTTTGAGGAAGCCCATCATTGGAATATACAAGCCAAGTTCTATAATGAAAATTTCCCACTAGTATATGAAAGTGATATCATAGGAGACTCTCTATCATGAAGATCATGGTGCTACTTTGAAGCACAAGTGTGGTAAAAGGATAGTAACATTGTCCCTTCTCTCTTTTTCTCTCGTCATTTTTTTATTGGGCCTTTTTTTATGGCCTGTTTTTTTTAGTCCAGAGTCTCATCCCGACTTGTGGGGGAATCATAGTCTCCATCATCCTTTCCTCACTTGGGAGAATGCTCTAAAAAATGATGATCATCACACTTTTATTTACTTACAACTCAACAATTACAACCCAATACTTAGAAAAAAATATGACTCTATGTGAATGCCTCCGGCGGTGTACCGGGATATACAATGAATCAAGGGTGACATGTATGAAAGAATTATGAACGGTGGCTTTGCCACAAATACGATGCCATCTTACATGATCATGCAAAGCAATATGAGAATGATGGAGTGTGTCATAGTAAACAGAACGGTCGAAAGTTGCATGGCAATATATCTCGGAATGGCTATGGAAATGCCATGATAGGTAGGTATGGTGGATGTTTAGAAGGAGGTATATGGTGGGTGTATGATACCGGCGAAAAGTGCGCGGTATTAGAGAGGCTAGCAATGGTGGAATGAAGAAAAGTGCATATAATCCATGGACTCAACATTAGTCATAAAGAACTCATATACTTATTGCAAAAATCTACAAGTTATCAAAGCAAAGTATTACGCGCATGCTCCTAGGGGGATAGATTGGTAGGAAAAGACCATCGCTCGTCCTCGACCGCCACTCATAAGGAAGACAATGAATAAATAAATCATTCTCCGACTTCATCACATAACGGTTCACCATACATGCATGCTACGGGAATCACAAACTTTAACACAAGTATTTATCAAATTCACAACTACTCAACTAGCATGACTCTAATATCACCATCTCCATATCTCAAAACAATTATCAAGCATCTAACTTCTCATAGTATTCAACACACTCATAAGAAACTTTTTACTAATCTTGAATGCCTATCATGTTAGGATTAATTTCCTAATTTTAAGAAAATTACCATGCTGTTTTGTAGGACTCTCAAAATAATATAAGTGAAGCATGAGAGAACAATAGTTTCTATAAAACAAAACCACCGCCGTGCTCTAAAAGATATAAGTGAAGCACTAGAGCAAAAACTATATAACTCAAAAGATATAAGTGAAGCACATAGAGTATTCTAACAATTTCCGAATCATGTGTGTCTCTCTCAAAAGGTGTGTACAACAAGGATGATTGTGGAAAACTAACAAACAAAGCCTCAAATAATACAAGACGCTCCAAGCAAAACATATATCATGTGGTGAATAAAAATATAGCTTCAAGTAAAGTTACCGATGGAAGTAGACGAAAGAGGGGATGCCTTCCGGGGCATCCCCAAGCTTTGGCTTTTATGTGTCCTTAGATTATCTTGGGGTACCATGGGCATCCCCAAGCTTAGGCTCTTGCCACTCCTTGTTCCATAATCCATCAGATCTTTCACCCAAAACTTGAAAACTTCACAACACAAAACTTAACAGAAAATCTCGTGAGCTCCGTTAGCGAAAGAAAAGAAAACACCACTTCAAGGTACTGTAATGAACTCATTCTTTATTTATATTGGTATTAAAACTACTGTATTTCAACTTCTCCATGGTTTATAAACTATTTTACTAACCATAGATTCATCAAAATAAGCAAACAACACACGAAAAAACAGAATCTGTCAAACACAGAACAGTCTGTAGTAATCAGTAACTAATGCAAACTTCTGGAACTCCAAAAATTCAGCCAAGATAGGAAGTCCTATACAATTTGTCTATTGATCAGCAGAAATTGGAATCAATATTTTATCACGTTCTGGTGATTTTTAACAATTATTTTTGTGAACAGAAAGTTTCTGGAATTTTCAGCAAGATCAAATAACTATCATCCAAGAAGATCCTATAGGTTAAACTTGGCACAAACAATAATTAAAACATAAAAAAATCTAACCAGAGGCTAGATCAAATATTTATTCCTAAACAGAAGCAAAAAGCAAAAAAACTAAAAATAAAATTGGGTTGCCTCCCAACAGGCGTTATCGTTTAACGCCCCTAGCTAGGCATAACAGCAAGGATAGATCTAGGTGTTGCCATCTTTAATGGGCAATTCTTCAATGAGACATCTATCATCCTTAGGAATTTCTTTCTTTTTATTAATTATCAAACTTCTAGGTGGGATTTAACCAACGAATAAATCAATATGAGAACAAGAGAAAAGGAATCTTGAACGAACCACCGTGCGAATTGAAAATGAACGAAGTAAAGGGGTGAATCACCGGTAAGAATTAGAGAACGAATGAAGATACTTCAGGGAATTTGATACACGAGAACGAAGAGATCATGAGCTGATTAGAGAATACTTGAACGATGCACCGGAAGAATATGGAGATGAACGAAGAGACATCAATTTAGAATAATTGGAGAACGAGGCTGAAAACTTAGAACGAAGAAATCTTCTGAAATGATGGCCTTTGGATGATCAAGAAATGAAAACAACTCATGAAATGCTCCGGATGGGTATGAAAAGCATTCTCATAATCGAAAACAATTATGAGAGGATGGCATAAGCTAGAACTATGAATCTTCAAGAGAACGGACCAAGATTTAGGAGAAATTCTTCTTCGGTCTTCAAATGTTGAGAATGATGATGAGAAACACCACCATGAATTATTGAGGCACTCCGGAACCATGAAGAATAGAAAGGTTGAATCAACAATGAAAAGAATTTGAAAGATCTGGGAGAAAGACATATGACTGATGATAATTCATTCTTACATCAAACTTTGCAATGAATTTGAGAATAACTCCGAAAAGAATTAGAAGAGTCAGGTAAGATCCTGGGAAAAGACCTGTGGGTTAGGGCCCACTCAAAAGAAACACCGTTGAAATGATTACTTGAAAAGGAGATAGCACCGGTTGAATTAAATGGCTTGAATGAGGTAACAACCTCAAAATAGTTAGAATTGATGCGGAGTGGAAACACGAATCTTCAGAGATATCTTCAGCACTCCGGAACAATTGAATAGCAAGCGGGGAATGATTAAGAGATATACCGGCATGAGAAAGCATTTGAAAGGAGGAAAGGGCTATAATCAACATTGAAAGCTTCAATTGAATCCACCGGAAAAGAATACGAGAATGAAGAATGATAAACTTGAAGCTTCCTGAGCATCTTCCTGAGAATCACCAGATAAGAACATTGATGGAAAAGAATGGAGAAACTTCACATCCATAAGATGGTTACATGCTTAAGAAATCTGAGTCCTTGAAGAAAGAGGGTGGGAGGGCGGGAATAACAAAGGCAACTTCGGGCATATGGAATAAACACCGTTGAGAAAACTTATAATTGATCTTCTGGATGGGGAGAATGATGGGATCATCTCGAAGAGAAACGCACCGGTTGGAAATAGAATTAAGATGGCAATCTCGATGATCAAGAAGGATTAGTATCTACATAGGAATATGAGAAAACCGCTTAGAAAAGGTAGGGAATCAACACCTGACAATGAAGAAACTCGAATACCACAACTTAAAACAAAACAAAGGATTGGCTCGCAGAATAAGCCGGAAACAAACATATGATAGAGATTTCGCCCAAAGTGTTCGTGATGAGGCCCCACGGGCACGACGTACAGCGGACGTCATGAATGACAAACAAGACGTCCCCGAATCGGCATAGCCAAGGATTCTTTAAGACGCCTAGCGACCACTGTAAATCGACCGTGAAAAGCGAACCACTAGACGTTGGACCCCAATCTCAAATCATACATCTGTCGAAAAGATATTCTAGGAGCTACAAGAATTCCCACCTATAAACTCCCGAAACTTTCTGGTTATGCAATCAGGTGTTGGGGATACAGGGGACGCAATATATCTCACCCAAACTAACAATCCCTAGATCCAGCTATATCCATCCGTCAACACTTAACCAAGAAAACTCCGGAAATCGTGTACCTCAACCTTCGAAAAGCATCCGTTATACGAGTTATGGCAATACTCCCGAACTCCCACCCCAGTACTGGGTGGCGTCGAGGTGATCTCACCAACAAACTGCATAAAAGAGATTTTTGATGTTGGCGAAACTCAGGTATTCCAGAACTGCAACGATAAAATTGTGAAGACAACACCTCGGAGCTCAACTCCCCGGGACACTGCCACAACCCCTAAATGTCAGGAGGCACCAAGAACAATGTTCTCGTCACAAAACCATCGGAACAATTCCAAGATACCCGCATGATCCTAAAAAAATTAGTGAAATTTGAGGAGAGGAAAGACAAAACATCTACGTCAGGAGGCCTCACCAGAGCGACGAAGGGACTGAGGAGTAAAAGAATCCTACTCTCCGATATATATAATCCTAAGACTCAAAACATTTTTGTTCTAGACTCAACAACGCCAGCGATTCAATCAAGCAGGGGCTCCTAAGTCGGGGATGGCTCTGATTACCAACTTGTAACACCCACGATGCGGCTATATCTCCCACGTGTCGAGGCACGACTTGGAGGCATAACCGCATGGTGGTTTTGTCGCAAGAAGGGTCATCTTCACACAATCCCATGTAATGAACAAGAATGGGATAAAGAGAGTTGGCTTACAATCGCCACTTCACACAATACATAAATAAAACATACATCAACCAGAGTACACACATAGGTCCGACTACGGAACCAAAAGAAAAGAAGACAACCCAAATGCTAGATCCGCGATCGTCCCAACTGGGCACCACTACTGATCATCTGGAAATGAAATATAGTAACGACCAAGGTCCTTGTCGGACTCCCACTTGAGCTCGGTTGCGTCACCTGCACTGGTATCATCGGCACCAGCAACTGTTTTGGTAGATTCTGTGAGTCACGAGGAGTCAGCAATCTCACACCCGCGAGATCAAGACTATTTAAGCTTATGGGTAGGAAAGGGTAGTGAGGTGGAGCTGCAGCAAGCACTAGCATGTATGGTGGCTAACATACACAAATAAGAGCGAGAAGAGAAGCAACGCAACGGTCAAGAAGCTAGAAGTGATCAAGAAGTGATCCTGAAACTACTTACGTTCAAGCATAACACAAGAACCGTGTTCACTTCCCGGACTCCGCCGGAAAGGACCATCACGGCTTCACACGCGGTTGATGCATTTTAATTAAGTCAAGTGTCAAGTTCTCTACAACCGGACACCAACAAATTCCCATCTGCCACATAACCGCGGGCACGGCTCTCAAAAATTTATACCCTGCAGGGGTGTCCCAACTTAGCCCATCACAAGCTCTCACAGTCAACAAAGGATATTCCTTCTCCCGGGAAGACCTGATCGGTCTCGGAATCCCGGTTACAAGACATTTTGACAATAGTAAAACAAGACCAGCAAAGCCGCCCGATGTGCCGACAAATCCCAATAGGAGTCGCACGTATCTCGTTCTCAGGGCACACCGGATGGGCCAGACGTCGGGTTGGCATAGACCCTGGTTGCCCAGGGGGCGCCGGACATCGCCCGGTTTGGACCAGCACTCAGAGGAACACTGGCCCGGGGGGTTAAAATAAAGATGACCCTTGAGTCTGCAGAACCCAAGGGAAAAAGGCTTAGGTGGAAAATGTTAAAACCAAGGTTGGGCCTTGCTGGAGGAGTTTTATTCAAAGCGAACTATCAAGGGGGTCCCATAAATCCCCAACCGCATAAGGAACGTAAAATCAAGAAACATAACACCGGTATGACAGAAACTAGGGCGGCAAGAGTGGAACAAAACACCAGGCATAAGGCCGAGCCTTCCACCCTTTACCAAGTATATAGATGCATTAATTAAAATAAAAGATATTGTGATATCCCAACATAATTATGTTCCAACATGGAGCAATCTTCAACTTCACCTGGAACTAACATTCTATAAGAGGGGCTGAGCAGAAGCGGTAACGTAGCCAAACAACGGTTTGCTAGGAAAGGTGGGTTAGAGGCTTGACATGGCAATATGGGAGGCATGATATAGCAAGTGGTAGGTAGCGCGGCATAGCAATAGAGTGAACAACTAGCAAGCAAAGATAGAAGTGATTTCGAGGGTATGGTCATCATGCCTGAGATCCCGCAAGGAAGAAGAACGAGTCCATGAAGAAGACAAACGGACGTAGTCGAACGGATCCTCACAATCGCAACGTAATCGGAACTATCAAGGAGAAGCGCAACCGAAAAGAAGCAAGCAACCTAATAAACAATCATCACATAAACATGGCATGATGCACAATCAAGTATGATGCATGTCCGATTTAATGAGGCATGGCATAGCAAAATGCACAAACAACACTACAAATTAAGTGGAGCTCAATATGCAACGAGTTGCCTATTGACGAAACACCACATGACTCATTTAATTCTCTCTCGGTTATGTACCCAACAATATTAAATGTTGTTAAACATGGCAAGAGGTGAATCATATGAAAACTACCTATCTAGGCAAATTTAAATGAGGCCGGAACAACAAACAACAATTCCGGAAAATCCTCATGTCCATATTTTAGATTTGGTACTGTTCTGGCCTAAACACAATTTTAATGTTGTTAAACAGCAAAATAAAGTGCACCATGTTAAACTAGGCATTTTTCTACCCCATTTACATATAAAGTTTATTAAATTTGGAGCTACGGTTATTTAGTTATGAAATAAAGCATTTTAGCATGGCATTTAAGCAAATTTAAACAAACAGCAAGTTTAAACATTTTAAACATGGATGAAAGTGGAATATTGTGAAACTAGATGAAATTCTAAGCATTTTACATATATAAATTATTTACATATGCTGCACAGTTCTGGAGTTATTAAATGCATGATCATGATGGTTTTTCTGCAAAACTGCACTCTCTAG
Organism: Triticum aestivum; assembly: GCF_018294505.1. Lineage (NCBI taxonomy): Eukaryota > Viridiplantae > Streptophyta > Magnoliopsida > Poales > Poaceae > Triticum > Triticum aestivum. The sequence goes on from NC_057814.1 coordinate 241,231,393, forward strand.
ATAAATAGCTAAAACGTCCAGAGCGGAAAAAAACGATGCGGGCCGAATCTGGAGCACTGCTGGGCTGAACAGAAAGGAGGGCTGTGGGGAGTTCACCCATGGGCTGAGGCCCAGTCGGTGAAGGCAGCAGACTGAGCGGCGGCGCGAGCGAGCTGGGCCTTGGCTGGATCAAACGAGGAGGTGGAGGGGGCGCGGTCAACGCTCGAGGACGAGCGTTCGCTCGATGCAGGATGCGGCTCGAAGCAGAGGAGGACGCAGGCTGCAATGAAGCAGAGGGACTTGGCGGGGCTGCAGAGACGAGTGGATCCAGGCGCGTGACGGCGTTCTCCGGCGAGGTGGTACGCGAGCGAAGCTGAAGGAGGCGGCGCATGTTCTCTGTTCAAACGTAGAGAAAGTTTTAGAGAGAGAAAGAAATCGGGGAATAAAGCAAGGAGGCCACGCGGGGGCTTTCTGACCGACGAAGGAATGGCCAGGATGCGGCGGATCTGGGGAACGGCGAGGGGGAACCGCGGCGGTGCAGCGGATCCAGGCGGAAGGCGAGGATGTCCGGCGAGGCAGGGACTCGGCCGGTCTTGGTGGTGTACGGCACGACGACGAGGACAACAGCGGCCATGTCGAACTCCTGCTACAACAAGTACAGGGACAGAGAGAGATATGAGAAAGAGCAACAGGGAAGGGAAGATGCGTGGGAGGAAGGAGAGGGATGGCCTGGGTGCTGGTCTTGGAAGGTTCGGGCGGCGGATGGAGCAGCTCCGGCGGTGCTGCTGCTCGGCATGGAGGTGACGAAGACTTCGGGCGGAGCAAGCGACGGAGGACGGCAACGCGAGCTGCTGGGGAGACGCTGTCCATGGCGGGCGTCCTGCGTTGGAAAAGACAGAGAGCCATGCGTGAGAGACCGAAAGAGAAACGCGAGGAAGGAGGAAGCAGAGGCGAGGGCGCGAGGCAGTTCCTTGTGGTGGCTGTTGCTGCTCCGGCCGGCAAACTCCGACGGAAAAACACCGGCGAGGAGGAGGTTCTCGGGCGGCTGGGTTGGAGGAGATCGAGGAGAGGAGTGGCGGCTGTGGCTGGCAGATCGAGGTGGGTGGATGGATCGGGGGGAGTGCACTGGTTGGGTGGCGGTGGAAAATCAAGGGAGAGGGTCGGAGAGAATTTGGATCGGGAAGAGATCCCGAGGAAGAGGGAGTTGGTCGGGTGGCGGCGGATGGGAAGGATGGATGGGACAGCTCCCTAGAAATTAGGGTTCGGTCTGATTATATAGGCAGGGACTGGGTAGGGCTAATCCGGTCCGTCCGATTATAATCGGGCGGTCGTAAATAAATAGGTTAGGTAGTCCGAATAATAAAACGGAGATGTTTTATAGATGTTTGGGGATGATCCGGACCCAACGGTAACGATAGCCCAGTTCGGGTTCGGGGAAGTTTTGGACGTGTGCAAGGGGGGTATGAGCACTGTGCAGAAAGGTTAGGAAGCCAGTGTGACACCCCAAAAATTTTGACCTTGTTTTGTTAATTAAAATTTTGCCAGGAAATAAAACTTTTCCATTTGTCAAGATTTACCCTTTTGTTATTGTGGATTTCTACTCCAAGTGGAAAACTTTCAAAAAGGCATTGTTGGACTTGAATACTCTCTATGATAGAACAATTCTTTATCAGTGGATTTAAATTTTTGCAAGAGTTGTTTTCTCAGAGCTTTATTCTTTTAATGGTTTCTTTGATTTTGGAGCCTGTTTTGCACTACAACCATTTGACAAATGCATTTAAAATTTCCACCAAAATTTGGGGATGTCATGTGATGTTTCCACATCACCTTTATGCAAAAATACCTTTTGGCCATTGGAGATTTTGAGCTCTACACCAATTTTTCCAATCTGGTCCAGTAGGCACTTTTGCACTGCAACCCATTTAAATATTTCTTTAAAAATTCTTCCAAGTGTTTGGAGATGTCATGTGATGCATACAATTCAACTCTATGCAAAAACCCAGTGATGTTCTTTGAAAAATTTGAGTGAATCAACCTCTTTTGCATTCTGGTCCAATTTGGTGATTTGTACTGCAACCTTATTTTATTTTGCTCTAGTGACCCTGAGCTTTTTCCTACTTGTAGCCCTCCCTTCAAAACCCTTAAGTCCAGAAGAGTGGACTCATTTGAGGTTTTGAAGTGCATGCAATAAACCCTTTTTCTTTCTGTCCAAAACTGGAGTTTTGCAAAACTTGCACTAACAAGTTTCTGGTTTTGCCCAAGTGATCTTGCCATCTTCTCCTACATCTAAAGAGAACCTGATCTGGAGATTTTGGCCACTCCAAGAGTTGCCTAAGTGCACTTGGCATTCTGTCGAACACTTAGTGTGCACAGTCAGTTTTGGGCATGTTTCCTAGTTTGCACTGTGAACTTGCTCCAATGACCTAGCAACCATGTCCACTGAGCTCCTAGCCACCCCTACCCCTGTCCTGTTCATTGCCAGCTCCACCCTCGCGCTCTAGATCGCCCTGGCATTTCGTCGAGCATGTCCCGTGCGTGCTCTGGGCGCGCCCAGAGCGCACGTTTTGCATGCGCGCGCACTGAGCCGCCGCGCCGCACTGCCGCACTCGACGCGACCCGTCCCTGGCCCCTGCTCCACCGCTGAACCGCGCACTAGCTCGCCCCCTCTCCACGCCACCCCTGGCCCCCTGCAGCGCCGCTGGCAGAGCCCTTGGCGGCACGCCGGCGTCGGCAGCGGCCTCTGCCATGTTCGGCACCGCCCAAACCACACCAGCGCGCCAGCTGCCTCTGTGTATAGCTCGATCTTATCCCGAAGCTCGTGGGCACGCGCTCATCGCCGCCACGTCGCCCTGCAGCTACAGCACGGCTGTCGCCGGCGATCTTATCCTCAGCTGCCGCGGCCCAGCCCCGAGCGCCTATTTAAAGGGTCCCCGAGCTCGTTCAAGACCCCAGGCAACCTCAGACCTTCCCTCTAGAGCTCCCCTAGCAGTGGATCGACCCGTAGTGGCCATCTTCCTCGTCTCCGACCAGTTCGGTCACCGCCAAGCTCCGGTGCGATACGTCGCAACCAGCCACTCCCCCGCCCAACCAACTTCACCAATAGTTTCCCCTGGTCCTTGCGGAGCTGCCCAGCATCTCAACCTCGATCGGAGATCACCGGCGCCCAAAGCGCACTTTGCTCCCGAACCTCCGTCCACCGCGGAGCTCGCCTCCGGTGACCTCCTCCGTCCCCACCTGCCTAGCACCCACCGAGAGGACCGCCTCGGTCTGGCCGACCCATCCCTGCCCTCAGATGCCCTCGAGGAGCCGCCGTTCGTCCCCGACGATCGCCGGAGCCCCGCGCCGTTCGGGCAGAGAGAAGGGAGGGAGAGGGAGAACGGTCAAACCTGACCAGTGGGCCCCTTGGACCCACTGTCAGTGACCCGCGCGGCCGTTCTCTCTGTTTAAGTGAAAGCGCAAAGATCCGGAGTACGTCACCTCTGCTTTGAAAACGTATTTTCCCCGAAGCGTTTTCCTTTTTCTGATTTTATTAAAACAGAGATTTGACCAGACTTTGACTAGCTATAACTTTTAAAATAAAACTCCAAATGAGTTGATTCTTTTTCCTACCTCTCCCAAATTTCACCTAGTTTATTTTAAGATTTATTTCAAAAATATTTGAGACAACTTTTTGTACTGTGTTTGAAATATGTGTTGTTTGGATATTTCTCAAAATAGGATTTTGGAGAAAAGGGAAAGCTTTCAAAAAGTGCATCCTTTGCATACTCTTGAAGGCAAGCATTTCTGAACTCTGGCATAATATTTTGTGTAGTGTTTTGATATGGTTACGGCACCATTTGACTTGGAGTATGCATTATCTTTTTGTAACGATAAGGTCCCGTGCATGAGTACTTTTTGGAGATATTTTTGTGGTCAGCAACGGATACGCCAGTGATTTGGATCATCCTCGTGAGCTCCTCATGCATACCAGAAGGAAGTCGGGAAAGTCGTGGTCTTGGGTAGACACGAGCTTGTCCCTAGTCCCTCGTCGAGACGAGTATGTCCGGTATGGCATGGTGAGGCTTGAGGAGTGGTGATTTATTTCATTAATGGTAATATTGTTGGAGGATACTTGGACCACCTGAGTCGGTCGTAGGTCGAGTCTTGATCAGTAGCTTCCTTATTTGTTGGTACCTCCACTTGTCCCTGTCGTAGACGGGGTATGGTTCAGTAGGTTGTCAAACCCTTACCAAAGCACACACCGTACAGAGAGGCCATGGTGGAAGATACCGGGTGCATCCGGTAGGCAGGCCACCTGGTCCGGGGGCATGGGTGTTTCCGGCTGGGACCGAGAGGGGGGCACCCCCTTAGAGCGCGCGAATAGAAATTTGATCCCATGCTACGTCGAGGTTGTAGCCTCCCCACTTAGAGTTTTGCTTGGCAGGTGTCGTGGGTGATTCCAGACATCGGTGAGTTAAGCTGGTGTGTGCAGGTCAGGCGTGTTTTCAACTAAAAGACCGTAGGAGGAATTAGTCCCGATGGACTAAGTAAATCCGTTACTCGTGGGAAAATAGTACTCCCTCTGCAGAGGATATATCCTGTTGGACCGCCATGTTCTTGAGTAAGGACCACAATCTGAGCTGGTCATAGTAACGGTATTCGGATGGAGACGATTTAACTAGAACTCAGTGACGGTTTTCGGATGGAGACACGGCTAACTGGATCGTAGTAACGGTATTCGGATGGAGAACGAATTAGCTAGAACTCAGCGACGGTCTTCGGATGGAGAAACGGCTAGACTAGATTTTTGTTTATGACCTGTGACATCTGAGGATCATGCTTTAATTTTATTATTAATGTGTTCTAACCATTTACATTATGTATTTTATGGAGTATCCCTGGGATGGTTCTACCTCCTGGATATTCACTGTGTTTATTCTTTTATAAGCCTTTCTGTGGTGTCGCTCAGACGCCCGGCTGCGGCATGCTTGTGGTTTATTTATTCTTTTATAAGCCCTTTATGTGATGTCGCTCAGACGTCCGGCTGTGGCACGCACTGTCTTTCTTTTTTTGTTATAAGCCCTTTATGTGGTGTCGCCCCGACGCCCGACTGGGGCATTATTATTCTTGCAGTTTCCTCTCGAGGAGTCATTCAGACCCTCGTTTGGCACCGGTATTATTATTACTGCGGCAGCGTTAATTTATTTGCAACCTTTCGAGGAGTCATTTTAGACACTCGCTCAGTGCATTTCTTTTACTTCCGTATTGCACGTCCATATTTTCCCTGCATGCGTGCATCACAGAATTTTGTTTACTTCATGGCAGACTTATCATCATAAATGTTTCGGAGTATGATTATCTCCTGTTATATTATACCCGTGTTCTTAATGTTTGCGAGTACATTCAAACGTACTCACTGGCTTGTCCCTGGCTATTGTCTTGGCCAGATTTTCGCGCATGGAGAGAAGCATCGCGGTGACAGCCTCGGAACCTACGTACTGACGATAGCAGCCTCGCGAAGATAGGAGTTATCCTGGTCAGCTGTTCTTGTGGGAAATGGAGTCCCATAGACGCAGATGTATCCAACCGCTTCCGCCCTCAACCATTAGAAACAAAAAATGTTGTACCCCTAGGCCACAATGGTCTTGTACTACATATTTTTGTACCTTGCTTGGAATTCTTGTATCAAGTTGGTGCCTCATCAGCAAACAGTAATCCTGGGGCTGGTGAGCACAAAGGCCGTTTTTCTGGGAAATTACATCCCGAAAATCCGGTCGTGACAGCCAGCCAAGAGGGAAACAAAATCTGGTTGGTCTTGGAACGGTCAACGAAAGCAAGGGGAGACGCCGCAACTACGAGGGGATGCAAGTTTGAAAACAAAGACGGCAACAGAGTGTCGATGCAAATGCGAATGATGCCATGATGAATGCAGCAAACAAATAAATAACACGGCTAACTCGCAAAACAAGGAAGGCATCTGAAGCGTCGGTCTCGGGGCGTTACAACACTCCACAACTACAAGAGGATCTCGTCCCGAGATCTAGGATGGCACCGGAGAGAAACGGAAGAAGGAAGAGGTAAAACTAAGTTGCTTCTTTGACAAATGAGTGAAACCACGAACCTCGAGAGGTTTAACAATTTGCAAGAAAGGATGCAATGGAGATGAACGAGATTGCAACCACTCTGTTAGCAAAGAGGAACAAGGAACATTACGCGAACCTTGTAGGTTGAAAGACATAAGAAAATGGTAACAATGGACAAGAAGTACATGCAAGCACTCCGGTTGAAAAGAGATGCAAGACTTGATAAGATAAAAAGAACTTGAGCAGAGGACACAACACTCCTGCTAAACGGATAAGCAAGGAAAAGAACATGATGTTTACAAAATGAGATGATGGGTCGAAGAGAGTAATATCACAAAGCCTCCGGAAGAAATAAATAATAGAAGATAGACCCTTGGAATAAAGAATGGAGAAGAAAATGACAACTTCTGCCACAAATGAGCTTGGAAAGCATCCTTCCAAGAAGGTTATAACGGAGTTGTTGGGAAATCAACAACGAAAAGAACAATCTTGTTGTGGGCTTATGGAACACATCTCAAAATTATGAGGTGACAACCCGCCACTAACGGAAACAGTTGATTGGATTGAGATCAACAAGGAGATGAAAACTTCTTCACCAAGATGAGAACGAGAAAATTTGATCATTGATAAACACCACAAATAGCTACATTCCTTAGGGAAGGCTATAGGTGAAATATAACCCAATACAACTCCAACAAAAAGATTGATTGGTTGAAAAGATCTCTTGAACGAAGATAAAATGATGGATTTAAATATGTCACTCTTGAAAACTTTGTGAGTCATGAACCCGAAGGGAAATTATCCAGAATGACATAGCACCACCTCAAAAGATAAGGTAGAAAGAATTGTACTTCGGAATGCGAGATGAAGAATGCTTGAACTCCTCAAGACAAAACATGTGTTGAACACCATGTTTATTTTAGAGTATAGCTTGGCGGATCTTAGCTTCGAGAGAATTCTTGAAGAACACTTGAAGAATGAAAGGAACCCTTGACGAACCACCATGTAGAGCCTCCATGAAGAACTCCGGTAATAAAGGATGATAAAAAGAAAGAAAAGTTGAATACACAAGGTGAAGCCTTGCAATGATTTAGATGGAGCTTCGCGACGAGATAATGCAGAAAGCTTGGAACTCCGGAAAAGAAAAAGATGAAGCCTCTCGAACCGAGAAATGTGACATGATGAACAACTCTGGAAAGAAGAAACTAGATCACTTGGATGAAACCATAATAAGAATTACGTTATGCATATCCTTCACCAATTTAAATTGATGACAAGCAACAGATTTGGCATACTACTTATTCTCATAGAAAGGATTAAGAGAGATATAGCGTAAACTTGAGAAGGTCTTGATGGAACCACCGGTGGGATTTAACCAACGAATAAATCAATATGAGAACAAGAGAAAAGGAATCTTGAACGAACCATCGTGCGAATTGAAAATGAACGAAGTAAAGGGGTGAATCACCGGTAAGAATTAGAGAACGAATGAAGTTACTTGAGGGAATTTGATACACGAGAACGAAGAGATCACAAGCTGATTAGAGAATACTTGAACGATGCACCGGAAGAATATGGAGATAAACGAAGAGACATCAATTTAGAATAATTGGAGAATGAGGCTGAAAACTTAGAACAAAGAAATCTTCTGAAATGATGGCCTTTGGATGATCAAGAAACGAAAACAACTCATGAAATGCTCCGGATGGGTATGAAAAGAATTCTCACAATCGAAAACAATTATGAGAGGATGGCATAAGCTAGAACTATGAATCTTCAAGAGAACGGACCAAGATTTAGGAGAAATTCTTCTTCGGTCTTCAAATGTTGAGAATGATGATGAGAAACACCACCATGAATTATTGAGGCACTCCGGAACCATGAAGAATAGAAAGGTTGAATGAACAATGAAAAGAATTTGAAAGATCTTGGAGAAAGACATATGACTGATGATAATTCATTCTTACATCAAACTTTGCAATGAATTTGAGAATAACTCCAAAAAGAATTGGAAGAGTCAGGTAAGATCCTGGGAAAAGACTTGTGGGTTAGGGCCCACTCAAAAGAAACACCGTTGAAATGATTACTTGAAAAGGAGATAGCACCGGTTGAATTAAATGGCTTGAATGAGGTAACAACCTCGAAATAGTTAGAATTGATGCGGAGTGGAAACACGGATCTTCAGAGATATCTTCAGCACTCCGGAACAATTGAATAGCAAGCGGGGAATGATTAAGAGATATACCGGCATGAGAAAGCATTTGAAAGGAGGAAAGGGCTATAATCAACACTGAAAGCTTCAATTGAACCCACCGGAAAAGAATACGAGAATGAAGAATGATAAACTTGAAGCTTCCTGAGCATCTTCCTGAGAATCACCAGATAAGAACATTGATGGAAAAGAATGGAGAAACTTCACATCCATAAGATGGATACATGATTAAGAAATCTGAGTCCTTGAAGAAAGAGGGTGGGAGGGCAGGAAAAACAAAGGCAACTTGGGGCATATGGAATAAACACCGTTGAGAAAACTTATAATTGATCTTCCGGATGGGGAGAATGATGGGATCATTTCGAAGAGAAACGCACTGGTTGGAAATTGAATTAAGATGGCAATCTCGATGATCAAGAAGGATTAGTATCCACATAGGAATAAGAGAACACCACTTAGAAAAGGTAGGGAATCAACACCTGACAATGAAGCAACTCGAATACCACAACTTAAAACAAAACAAAGGATTGGCTCGCAGAATAAGCCGGAAACAAACATATGATAGAGATTTCGCCCAAAGTGTTCATGATGAGGCCCCACGGGCACGACGTACAGCGGACGTCACGAATGACAAACAAGACGTCCCCGAATCGGTATAGACAAGGATTCTTTAAGACGCCTCTCGACCACTGTAAATCGACCATGAAAAGCGAACCACTAGACGTTGGACCCCAATCTCAAATCATACATCTGTCGAAAAGATATTCTAGGAGCTACTTGAATTCCCACCTATAAACTCCCGAAACTTTCTGGTTATGCAATCAGGTGTTGGGGATACAGGGGACGCAATAATCTCACCCAAACTAACAATCCCTAGACCCAGTTGTATCCATACGTCAACGCATAACCAAGAAAACTCCGGAAATCCTGTACCTCAACCTTCGAAAAGCATCCGTTATACGAGTTATGGCAATACTCCCGAACTCCCGCCCCAATACTGGGTGGCGTCGAGGTGATCTCACCAACAAACTGCATAAAAGAGATTTTCAATGTCGGCGAAACTCAGGTATTCCAGAACTGCAACGATAAAATTGTGACGACAACACCTCAGAGCTCAACTCCCCGGGACACTGCCACAACCCCTAAATGTCAGGAGGCACAAAGAACAATGTTCTCGTCACAAAACCATCGGAACGATTCCAAGCTACCCGCGTGATCCTAAAAAAAATTTAGTGAAATTTGAGGAGAGGAAAGACAAAACATCTATGTCAGGAGGCCTCACCAGAGCGACGAAGGGACTGGGGAGTAAAAGAATCCTACTCTCCGATATATATAATCCTAAGACTCAAAACATTTTTGTTCTAGACTCAACAACGCCAGCGATTCGATCAAGCAGGGGGCTCCTAAGTCGGGGATGGCTCTGATTACCAACTTGTAACACCCACGATGCGGCTATATCTCCCACGTGTCGAGCCACGACTTGGAGGCATAATCGCATGGTGGTTTTGTCGCAAGAAGGGTCATCTTCACACAATCCCATGTAATGAACAAGAATGGGATAATGAGAGTTGGCTTACAATTGCCACTTCACACAATACATAAATAAAACATACATCAATCAGAGTACACACATAGGTCCGACTATGGAACCAAAAGAAAAGAAGACAAGCCCAAATGCTAGATCCCCGATCGTCCCAACTGGGCACCACTACTGATCATCCGGAAACAAAATATAGTAACGACCAAGGTCCTCGTCGAACTCCCACTTGAGCTCGGTTGCGTCACCTGCACTGGTATCATCGGCACCTGCAACTGTTTTGGTAGAATCTGTGAGTCACGAGGACTCAGCAATCTCACACCCGCGAGATCAAGACTATTTAAGCTTATGGGTAGGAAAGGGTAGTGAGGTGGAGCTGCAGCAAGCACTAGCATGTATGGTGGCTAACATACGCAAATAAGAGCGAGAAGAGAAGCAACGCAACGGTCAAGAAGCTAGAAGTGATCAAGAAGTGATCCTGAAACTACTTACGTTCAAGCATAACACAAGAACCGTGTTCACTTCCCGGACTCCGCCGAAAAGGACCATCACGGCTACACGCGCGGTTGATGCATTTTAATTAAGTCAAGTGTCAAGTTCTCTACAACCGGACATTAACAAATTCCCATTTGCCACATAACCGCGGGCACGGCTCTCGAAAGTTTATACCCTGCAGGGGTGTCCCAACTTAGCCCATCACAAGCTCTCACGGTCAACGAAGGATATTCCTTCTCCCGGGAAGACCCGATCAGTCTCGGAATCCCGGTTACAAGACATTTCGACAATGGTAAAACAAGACGAGCAAAGCCGCCCGATGTGCCGACAAATCCCGATAGGAGTCGCACATATCTCGTTCTCAGGGCACACCGGATGGGCCAGACGTCGGGTTGGCATAGACCCTGGTTGCCCAGGGGCGCCGGACATCACCCGGCTTGGACCAGCACTCAGAGGAACACTGGCCCGGGGGGTTGAAATAAAGATGACCCTTGAGTCTGCAGAACCCAAGGGAAAAAGGCTTAGGTGGCAAATGTTAAAACCAAGGTTGGGCCTTGCTGGAGGAGTTTTATTCAAAGCGAACTGTCAAGGGGGTCCCATAAATCCCCAACCGCGTAAGGAACGCAAAATCAAGGAACATAACACCGGTATGACGGAAACTAGGGCGGCAAGAGTGGAACAAAACACCAGGCATAAGGCCGAGCCTTCCACCCTTTACCAAGTATATAGATGCATTAATTAAAATAAAAGATGTTGTGATATCCCAACATAATTATCTTCTAACATGGAGCAATCTTCAACTTCACCTGCAACTAACAACGCTATAAGAGGGGCTCAGCAGAAGCGGTAACATAGCCAAACAACAGTTTGCTAGTAAAGGTTGGTTCGAGGCTTGACATGGCAATATGGGAGGCATGATATAGCAAGTGGTAGGCAGCGCGGCACAACAATAGAGCGAACAACTAGCAAGCAAAGATAGAAGTGATTTTGAGGGTATGGTCATCTTGCTTGAGATCCCGCAAGGAAGAAGAACGAGTCCATGAAGAAGACAAACGGACGTAGTCGAACGGATCCTCACAATCGCAACGTCACCAGAACTATCAAGGAGAAGCGCAACCGGAAAGAAGCAAGCAACCTAATAAACAATCATCACATAAACATGGCATGATGCACAATCAAGTATGATGCATGTCCGATTTAATGAGGCATGGCATAGCAAAATGCACAAACAACACTACAAATTAAGTGGAGCTCAATATGCAACGAGTTGCCTATTGACGAAACACCACATGACTCATTTAATTCTCTCTCGGTTATGTACCCAACAATATTAAATGTTGTTAAACATGGCAAGAGGTGAATCATATGAAAACTACCTATCTAGGAAAATTTAAATGAGGCCGGAACAACAAACAACAATTCCGGAAAATCCTCATGTCCATATTTTAGATTTGGTACTGTTCTGGCCTAAACACAATTCTAATGTTGTTAAACAGAAAAATAAAGTGCACCATGTTAAACTAGGCATTTTTCTACCCCATTTACATATAAAGTTTATTAAATTTGGAGCTACGGTTATTTAGTTATGAAATAAAGCATTTTAGCATGGCATTTAAGCAAATTTAAACAAACAGCAAGTTTAAACATTTTAAACATGGATGAAAGTGGAATATTGTGAAACTAGATGAAATTCTAAGCATTTTACATATATAAATTATTTACATATGATGCGCAGTTCTGGAGTTATTAAATGCATGATCATGATGGTTTTTCTTCTAAACTGCACTCTCTAGATAAATAGCTAAAACGTCCAGAGCGGAAAAAAATGATGCGGGCCGAATCTGGAGCACTGCTGGGCTGAACAGAGAGGAGGGCTGTGGGGAGCTCACCCATGGGCTAAGGCCCAGTCGGTGAAGGCAGCAGGCTGAGGGGCGGCGCGAGCGAGCTAGGCCTTGGCTGGATCAAACGAGGAGGTGGAGGGGGCGCGGTCAACGCTCGAGGACGAGCGTTCGCTCGATGCAGGATGCGGCTCGACGCAGAGGAGGACGCAGGCGGCGACGAAGCAGAGGGACTTGGCGGGGCTGCAGAGACGAGTGGATCCAGGCGCGTGACGGCGTTCTCCGGCGAGGTGGTACGCGAGCGAAGCTGAAGGAGGCGGCGCATGTTCTCTGTTCAAACGCAGAGAAAGTTTCAGAGAGAGAAAGAAATCAGGGAATAAAACAAGGAGGCCACGAGGGGGCTTTCTGACCGACGAAGGAATGGCTAGGATCTTGTGGATCTGGGGAACGGCAAGGGGGAACCGCGGTGGTGCAGCGGATCCAGGTGGAAGGCGAGGATCTCCGGCGAGTGTGACACCCCAAAATTTTGAGCTTGTTTTATTATTTAAAATTTTGCCAGGAGATTAAACTTTTCCATTTGTCTGGACTTATCTCTTGATTTCAGAACCTTTCTTTTCTTTAATATTGTGGAGTTTTACCTCAAGTGGAAACTTTCCCAAAGTATTATTGGACTTGTATGCTCTCTCAATAAAACAATTCCTTATCAGTGGATTTATTTGCATAATTGTTTTTTGACTTTATTCTTTAAAATGATTTTTCATAAATTTGGAGCCTCTGTTGCACTGCAACCATTTGATTAATGCATTTAAAATTTTCACCAAAATTTGGGGATGTCATGTGATGTTTCCACATCACTTTTATGCAAAAACATCTTTTGGTCATTGGAGATTTTGAGCTCTACATCAACTTTTCAAATCTGGTCTAGTAGGTATTTTTGCACTACAACCTAATTAAATATTCTTCTAAAAATTCTTCCAAGTGTTTGGAGATGTCAGTAGATGCACATGATTCAACTTTATGCAAAAACCCATTGGTGTTCTTTGAAAAATTTGAGAAATCATCCTCATCTTTATTCTGGTCCAGTTTGGTGATTTGTACTGCAACCCTATTTTATTTTGCTCTAGTGCCCATGAGCTTTTTCCTGCTTGTAGACCACCTTGCAAAACCCTTAAGTCCAGGAGAGTGGACCCATTGGAGGATTTTAAGTGCATGCAATAAGGCCTTTTTCATTCTGTCCAAAACTGAAGTTTTGCAAAACTTCCACTAACAAGTTTTTGGTTTTGCCCAAATGATCTTGCCATCGTCACCTACATCTAGGGAGACCCTAATCTGGAGTTTTTGACCACTCCAAGAATTGCCTAGATGCACTTAGCATTCTGTCGAACACTTGTTGTGCATGGGCAGATTTGGCTTGATTATTAGTTTGCTTTGAGAACTTGATCCCCTGACCTAACCACCATGTCCCTTGATCTCCTTACTAGCTGTAACCTAGTCCTGTTATTTGCCAGCTTCGCTCAAGCACTCTAGGCTGCCCTGGCATTATGTCGAACATGTCCCGTGCGTGCTCTGGGCGCTCCCAGAGCGCATGTTTTGCACGTGCGGGCGCCCGAGCCGCCGCGTCGCACGGCCGCCTCCCCGCGCCCGCTCTGGCCTCTCCCCACTCGCAGCCAGCACGCCCGCCCCTTCCCTCGCCGCAGAGACACCCTGGTGCCCTACAGCGCCGCCGTCAGGGCTCCCTTGGTGGCATGCCGGCGTCAGCAGCAGGCTCTGCCATGGATGGCGTCGCCCCAGCCACCCGCGCGCGCCAGCTGCTCCCTTGAACAGCCCGAGCTCATCCACATACTCGTCGGCACGCGCTCGTCGCCGCCACGTCGCCCTGCAGCTACAGAGCGACGGTCGCCAGCGTTCTTATCCACGGCCGCCGCGGGACCAACCTCGAACGCCTATATAAGGGGACCCCGAGCTCGACCAAGCACTCATGCAACCTCGTTCTATCCCCCTAGTGCCCCCAACACCCAGCAATCGATGTCGGGAAGCTTTCTTCCCCGCCTCCGGCAGGTTCGGCCGCCGCCGCCCTCCGGTCCCGCTAGTCGCCAACAGAGCCTCCCCAGCTCAGCTAACACCACCACCCGACTCCCCTCGACCTCACGGAGCCGCCCAGCCTCTCAAACGCGACCAAGAACCACCGCAGCCCAGGACCCCAAAACCACCCGAAACCTCCTCCGCCGCGGAGCTCGCCGCCGGCGACTCCTTCCACCCCCGACGACCCAACGACCACCGGGAGGACCGCCCCGGTCTGGCAGGTCCATCCCTGCCCTCGGATACCCGCGGGGAGGCACCGTTCGTCGACGGCGATCGCCGGAGTCCCGCCTCCGTTCGGGCAGAGGAAGAGGAGGGAAGAGAGACTAGTCAAACCTGACCAGTGGGCCCGCTGGACCCACTGTTAGTGACCCAGCCCCGCCACCACATGTTTAAGTGGTCGCATACACTCCTGAGTACGTCTCCTCTGCTTCGAAAGCGTATTTTCCCCCGAAACATTTTCTTTTTCTGGTTTTATTAAAAACAGAACTTTGACTAAACTTTGACTAGCTATATCTTTTAAAATAAAACTCCAAATGAGTTGATTCTTTCTCCTACCTCCCTCAAATTTCATCTAGTTTATTTTAAGATTTATTTCAAAAATATTTGGGACAACCTTTTGTACTGTTTTTGAAATATATGTTATTTGAATATTTTTTCAAAATAGGAAATGGAGAGAGAAGAAAACTTTCAAAAAGTGCACCCCCTTGCATACTCTTGAAGGCAAGCATTCTGAACTCTGGCATAATATTTTTGTGTGGTGTTTTGATACGGTTACAACACCACCTTGACTTGGAGCATACGTTATTTTTATGTGACGATAAAGTCATACGCATGAGTGCATAATGGAGATGCTTTGCTGTTAGAAATGGATATGCTGGTGATGTAATCATCCTCGTAAGCTTCTCATGCATACCCGAAGGAAGCCGGGAAAGTCACGGTCTTGGGTAGACACGAGCTTGTCCCTAGTTCCTCGTCGAGACGAGTGTGTCCGGTATGGCATGGTGAGGCTTGATGAGTGGTGAGTTTATCTGTTAATGGAAATATATTTTGTCATGCTAATCATACGGAGAATACTTGGACCTCCTGAGTCGGCCATAGGTCGAGTCTTGTTCAGTAACTCCCCCCTACTTAGTTTTGTACTACCACTCGTCCCTGCCGCAGGTAGGGTATGGTTCAGTAAGTTGTCAACCCCGTCCTAGCAGACACCGTACAGAGAGGCCATGGTGGAAGATACCGGAGGCCTCCGGTAGGCATGCCACCTGGTCCGGGGGCATTGGTGTTTCCGGTTGGGACCGAGAGGGGGGGCACCCCTTAGAGCGCGCGATATAAATTTGATCCCATGCTACGTCGAGGTTGTAGCCTCCCCACTTAGAGTTTTGCTTGACAGGTGTCGTGGGTGGTTCCAGACACCAGTAAGTTAAGCTGGTGTGTGCAGGTCAGGCATGTTTTCAATTAAAAGGCCGTAGGCGGAATTAGTCCCAATGGACTAAATAAATCCGTTACTCGTGGGAAAAGAGTACACCCTCTACAGAGGTTAAATCTATGCGGATAGCCATGTCCAATGGATAGGACTACAGTCTGAGATGGGTTTAGTGACGGTCTTCGGATGGAGAAACGGCTAAACTAGAACATAGTAACGGTCTTCGGATGGAGAAACGGCTAAACTAGAACATAGTGACGGTCTTCGGATGGAGAAACGGCTATACTAGAACATTGATTATGACCTATGACATATGAGGATTATGTTTATTATTATTATGGACTAACCATTTACATTATTTGAATTATTAAATATCCCTGGGACGGTTCTACCTCCTGGATACTCACTGCGATTATTATTTATAAGCCCTTTTTGTGGCGTCGCTCAGACGCCCGACTGCGGCATGCTTGTTATTTATTTATCCTTTATAAGCCCTTTATGTGGTGTCGCTCAGACGCCCGACTGCGGCATGCTTGTTATTTATTTATCCTTTATAAGCCCTTTATGTGGTGTCGCTCAGACGCCCTACTGCGCCATGCTTGTTATTTATTTATCCTTTATAAGCCCTTTATGTGGTGTCGCTCAGACGCCCGACTGCGGCATGCTTGTTATTTATTTATTCTCTATAAGCCCTTTATGTGGTGTCGCTCAGACGCCCGACTGCGGCATGTTTGTCATTTATTTATTCCTTATAAGCCGTGTCGCTCAGACGCCCGACTGAGGCATGATTTATCTTATTATCCTTTCGAGGCGTCGCTTCAGACACTCGATAGGTGCATTCTATTTTTACTCCCGTATTGCATATTCATATTTTACCCGCATGCGTGCATCGTGCATTTCGTTTATTTCGTGACAGACGTTATGATCATAGAATATTTCGGAGCATGATTATCCCCTGTTATATTATACCCGTGTTCAAAATGTTTGCGAGTACATTCCAAAGTACTCACTGGCTTGTCCCTGGCTATTGTCTTGGCCAGATTTCTCGCATGGAGAGAAGCATTGCGATGACAGCCCCGGAACCTACGCAATGATGATAGCAGCCTCGCGAAGATAGGAGTTATCCTGGTCAGCTGTTCTTGTGGGAAATGGAGTCCCATAGACGCAGATGAACCACAAACCGCTTCCGCCATCAACCACTAGAAACCAAGTGTTGTACTCATAGGCCAGAATGGTCTTGTACTGCATATTTTGTACTTTGCTTGGAATTTCTGTATCAAGTTGGTGCCTCATCAGCTAACAGTAATCCTGGGGCTGGTGAGCACAAGGGCCATTTTCTGGAAATTAATATCCCGAAAAACCGGTCCTGACAAACTTGGTATCAGAGCCAGGCTGACCATTGGCTAATCCTATCTTAGCCAGGTCAATAAACCTAGGTTAACCAACCCACCAGACCTTAACCCAACCCCGGCCAAGCTTCTCGTGTAAGATAGCCACACAGTGACCCCGACGCTTTTGGCAGTCGGTGCCCAACCTATCAGCCTAGCCTGTCGATCACGCGCCAGTGACCGACACCTAACATGTCTCATTCGCAAGCGTGCGAAGGAAGACTCCGTCCCCTTTCTATAAAAAGGGCACGCTAGCCTCAACACAGAACAGCACAGCCTCTTTCCCAAACCAAGCCACGATGCCTGGCCCCATTGTTCACAATGAGACCACAGCCACCAACCTTGGAGGTTTTGTGACCGTGCTCGCAAACCTCACCCGCCGTGCCTATGCATTAGAAGAGCCCCCAGAATATGTTGTGTACCAAGGACTCATGAGCGGTGAGAGCCGTCAGTTCTGGGCCACTGTACACATCTATGGTAGGGGTCTATCGCCAGAACGCCCCTACAGGTTCACTGGAAGGACAACTTCCTTTGAGCCACAAGCCATCCAACTGGCAGCTCGAGAAGCTATAGTTCAACTCCGGCACTTGTCGCCCAGAGTTAACTGTCGCTCGTTCTACTACTACCCCAGTCGTGACGGGTATGGTAGGCCGCCCCAGGTTGCCAACGGAGATCACGAGACGGATCCTGCACTATTGCATCTGGTGCGCTATGTAAGTGCACTAGAGGAACTGTTCGATCAAATCACCCTTGATCTGATCGCAGCTCGTGGAGAACTGGTTCGCCGAGCCCCGGCGAGAGGAGAAGTGGAGCCCGACGCCGACAACCCAGTCGTGCTGTTCGGACACCCGATCGAGCCCTTGAGGTCTGCCCCAGCCATCGACCAAAATACTTTGGTGTCCCCAGAAGTGCTTCGTCGCCTTTTGGGAACACACTCCAACGGGATTGTGGCCAACAACCCCCGCGATGGTCATCATCGCTACCCCGACCCTGCAGCCCCTCAACCTCATCCGGCTAATCCCGACGGTGGAACCCGTGGAGAAGCCTCGACGTCCACAAGGCCAGCACACTTAGACATTAACGAAGTAGACTAAGTCACTCGAGTAGTAACGAGTCTTAATATTTCTACGCTTTGTAATTGTGTGATCCTGTATCACCATTATTAAATGTTGTCTTCTTGTGCGCCCCTATTTCTGAATAGTAGCCATGCATATGTACGTTAGCGTGCAGTTGCTTTTTTTTTAAATTCCGGGCGTAGCTACCAAAACCACCCCGACGACACCCACAGTAATGCGTCACTTTGCCGGATATGTGTATCTGTGACTTTGACCCCCGACCCCATGGAATAGAACCAGTTACCCTTCACCACGGTAAATAACCCAGCCCAATGCTATATATAAGGCCACCTCATGACCTTGCCAAGTGCCCATCACCTTGTGCGCAACACTCTCAGCCATTTCCTTGCCATGCCGACCCCCAGTATTTATCTGAGAACTCCAGACGCAACCCCGGGTAGATTTGTTAAATTATTGTGGGACTTTACCTGCAGTACCATGAGTGCCATCCATCCACCCCAGTACGAGTTGCTCAAATCGAGGATCACCCCATCCACCTCGAA
Source organism: Triticum aestivum (assembly GCF_018294505.1). NCBI lineage: Eukaryota > Viridiplantae > Streptophyta > Magnoliopsida > Poales > Poaceae > Triticum > Triticum aestivum. The sequence continues at coordinate 241,250,024 of NC_057814.1, forward strand.
ATATTGGGCAGTGGTGCACATTCCTCCCGCAAACCCAAACCAAGACCCAACAGAAGTCTCCTTCGTGGGGAAATCCATGCCGACTCCGCATATGGCCATAGAAGCTGCTGCGTACGAAGCGCTCGCTCGTCTTCGATTCGCGGTACCCTATGCCAGCGAACGAGGGTATTATTACTTTCCGAGTCGTGCAGCACCCGGAGAAGTAGCATCTTTTCCCGGTGGACGAATTGAGAGAGATCCAGTACTGGCCAACCTTGCCCAGTATGTTATCGCTCAAGAGCGTTTGACTCAGCGGGTAATGGGTTATCTCCAGAGCCTCGCTGATTTAAATCCTCAGATCGCTATTGGCAGACCACTGAGGCCTGACCAGGAGAGACGCGTTCATCGGCTAGTCAACCCGCTTCCCCCGATAGAAGAAGAGTGCGCCCCAGTACCAGAGACGTTCTCTCGGGACCCTGTCCATTTGCCGTTTTCATTGTAAACGTCATAGCTATGTTTATTTGTGTGTTGCAGCTTATGATTGTACCCTAAGTTTGTGCTATGAGTAAACTCTTGGTTTCAACTAATGGGAGTATTATTTTTAGCGAATCTCGAGGACGAGATTTTTTCTTAAGGGGGGTAGTGTTGTGACACCCCAAAATTTTGACCTTGTTTTATTAATTAAAATTTTGCCAGGAGATTAAACTTTTCCATTTGTCTGGACTTATCTCTTGATTTCAGAACCTTTCTTTTCTTTAATATTGTGGAGTTTTACCTCAAGTGGAAACTTTCCAAAAGTATTATTGGACTTGTATGCTCTCTCAATAAAACAATTCCTTATCAGTGGATTTATTTGCATAATTGTTTTTCTGAACTTTATTCTTTTAAAATGATTTTTCATAAATTTGGAGCCTCTGTTGCACTGCAACCATTTTAATAAATGCATTTAAAATTTTCACCAAAATTTGGGGATGTCATGTGATGTTTCCACATCACTTTTATGCAAGAACATCTTTTCGTCATTGGAGATTTTGAGCTCTACATCAACTTTTCAAATCTGGTCCAGTAGGTATTTTTGCACTACAACCTAATTAAATATTTTTTTAAAAATTCCTCCAAGTGTTTGGAGATGTCAGTAGATGCACATGATTCAACTTTATGCAAAAACCCATTGGTGTTCTTTGAAAAATTTGAGAAAATCATCCTCATCTTTATTCTGGTCCAGTTTGGTGATTTGTACTGCAACCCTATTTTATTTTGCTCTAGTGCCCATGAGCTTTTTCCTGCTTGTAGACCACCTTGCAAAACCCTTAAGTCTAGGAGAGTGGACCCATTGGAGGATTTTAAGTGCATGCAATAAGGCCTTTTTCTTTCTGTCCAAAACTGAAGTTTTCCAAAACTTGAACTAACAAGTTTCTGGTTTTGCCCAAATGATCTTGCCATTATCACCTACATCTAGGGAGACCCGGATCTGGAGTTTTTGACCACTCCAAGAATTGCCTAGATGCACTTAGCATTCTGTCGAACACTTGGTGTGCATGGGCAGATTTGGCTTGATTATTAGTTTGCTTTGAGAACTTGATCCCCTAACCTAACCACCATGTCCCTTGATCTCCTTACTAGCTCTAACCTAGTCCTGTTATTTGCCAGCTGCGCTCAAGCACTCTAGGCTGCCCTGGCATTATGTCGAACATGCCCCGTGCGTGCTCTGGGCGCGCCCAGAGCGCACGTTTTGCACGTGCGGGCGCCCGAGCCGCCGCGTCGCACGGCCGCCTCCCCGCGCCCGCTCTGGCCTCTCCCCACTCGCAGCCAGCACGCCCGCCCTTTCCCTCGCCGTAGAGACACCCTAGCGCCCTATAGCGCCGCCGTCAGGGCTCCTTTGGCAGCACGCCGGCGTCGGCAGCAGGCTCTACCATGGATGGCATCGCCCCAGCCATCCGCGCGCGCCAGCTGCCCCCTTGAACAGCCCGAGCTCATCCACATACTCGTCGGCACGCGCTCGTCGCCGCCACGTCGCCCTGCAGCTATAGAGCGACGGTCGCCGGCTTTCTTATCCACGGCCGCCACGGGACCAACCTCGAACGCCTATATAAGGGGACCCTGAGCTCGACCAAGCACTCAGGCAACCTCGTTCTATCCCCCTAGTGCCCCCAACACCCAGCAATCGACGTCGGGAAGCTTTCTTCCCCGCCTCCAGCAGGTTCGGCCGCCGCCGCCCTCCGGTCCCGCTAGTCGCCAACAGAGCCTCCCCAGCTCAGCTAACACCACCACCCGACTCCCCTCGACCTCACGGAACCGCCCAGCCTCTCAAACGCGACCAAGAACCACCGCAACCCAGGACCCCAAAACCACCCGAAACCTCCTCTGCCGCGGAGCTCGCCGCCGGCGACTCCTTCCACCCCCGACGACCCAACGACCACCGGGAGGACCGCCCCGGTCTGGCAGGTCCATCCCTGCCCTCGGATACCCGCGGGAAGGCACCGTTCGTCGGCGGCGATCGCCGGAGTCCCGCCTCCGTTCGGGCAGAGGAAGAGGAGGGAGGAGAGACTAGTCAAACCTGACCAGTGGGCCCGCTGGACCCACTGTCAGTGACCCAGCCCCGCCACCACATGTTTAAGTGGTCGCGTACACTCCTGAGTATGTCTCCTCTGCTTCGAAAGCGTATTTTCCCCCGAAACGTTTTCTTTTTCTGGTTTTATTAAAAATAGAACTTTGACTGGCTATATCTTTTAAAATAAAACTCCAAATGAGTTGATTCTTTTTCCTACCTCTCTCAAATTTCATCTAGTTTATTTTAAGATTTATTTCAAAAATATTTGGGACAACTTTTTGTACTGTTTTTGAAATATATATTATTTGAATATTTTTTCAAAATAGGAAATGGAGAGAGAAGAAAACTTTCAAAAAGTGCACCCCCTTGCATACTCTTGAAGGCAAGCATTCTGAACTCTGGCATAATATTTTTGTGTGGTGTTTTGATACGGTTACAACACCACCTTGACTTGGAGCATACGTTATTTTTTTATGTGACGATAAAATCATACGCATGAGTGCATAATGGAGATGCTTTGCTGTTAGAAATGGATATGCTGGTGATGATAATCATACTCGTAAGCTTCTCATGCATACCGGAAGGAAGCCGGGAAAGTCGCGGTCTTGGGTAGACACGAGCTTGTCCCTAGTTCCTCGTCGAGACGAGTGTGTCCGGTATGGCATGGTGAGGCTCGATGAGTGGTGAGTTTATCTGTTAATGGAAATATATTTGTTATGCTAATCATACGGAGAATACTTGGACCTCCTGAGTCGGACGTGGGTCGAGCCTTGTTCAGTAACTCCCCCTACTTGTTTCGTACTACCACTTGTCCCTGCCGCAGGTAGGGTACGGTTCAGTAAGTTGTCAACCCCGTCCTAGCACACACCGTACAGAGAGGCCATGGTGGAAGATACCGGAGGCCTCCGGTAGGCATGCCACCTGGTCCGGGGGCATGGGTGTTTCCGGTTGGGACCGAGAGGGGGGCACCCCTTAGAGCACGCGATATAAATTTGATCCCATGCTACGTCGAGGTTGTAGCCTCCCCACTTAGAGTTTTGCTTGACAGGTGTCGTGTGTGATTCCAGACACCGGTAAGTTAAGCTGGTGTGTGCAGGTCAGGCGTGTTTTCAATTAAAAGGCCGTAGGCCGGAATTAGTCCCGATGGACTAAATAAATCCGTTACTCGTGGGTAAAGAGTACACCCTCTGCAGAGGTTAAATCTATTCGGATAGCCATGTCCATGGGATAGGACTACAGTCTGAGATGGGTTTAGTGACGGTCTTCGGATGGAGAAACGGCTAAACTAGAACATAGTAACGGTCTTCGGATGGAGAAACGGCTATACTACAACATAGTGACGGTCTTCGGATGGAGAAACGGCTATACTAGAACATTGATTATGACCTATGACATATGAGGATTATGTTTATTATTATTATGGACTAACCATTTACATTATTTGAATTATTAAGTATCCCTGGGACGGTTCTACCTCCTGGATACTCACTGCGATTATTATTTATAAGCCCTTTTATGTGGCGTCGCTCAGACGCCCGACTGCGGCATGCTTGTTATTTATTTATCCTTTATAAGCCCTTTATGTGGTGTCGCTCAGACGCCCGACTGCGGCATGCTTGTTATTTATTTATCCTTTATAAGCCCTTTATGTGGTGTCGCTCAGATGCCCTACTGCGCCATGCTTGTTATTTATTTATCCTTTATAATCCCTTTATGTGGTGTCGCTCAGACGCCCGACTGCGGCATGCTTGTTATTTATTTATTCTCTATAAGCCCTTTATGTGGTGTCGCTCAGACGCCCGATTGCGGCATGTTTGTCATTTATTTATTCCTTATAAGCCCTTTATGTGGTGTCGCTCAGACGCCCGACTGAGGCATGATTTATCTTATTATCCTTTCGAGGCGTCGCTTCAGACACTCGATAGGTGCATTCTATTTTTACTCCCGTATTGCATATTCATATTTTACCCGCATGCATGCATCGTGGATTTCGTTTATTTCGTGACAGAGTTTACGATCATAGAATATTTCGGAGCATGATTATCCCCTGTTATATTATACCCGTGTTCAAAATGTTTGCGAGTACATTCCAAAGTACTCACTGGCTTGTCCCTGGCTATTGTCTTGGCCAGATTTCTCGCATGGAGATAAGCATTGCGATGACAGCCCCGGAACCTACGCAATGATGATAGCAGCCTCGCGAGGATAGGAGTTATCCTGGTCAGCTGTTCCTGTGGGAAATGGAGTCCCATAGACGCAGATGAACCACAAACCGCTTCCGCCTTCAACCACTAGAAACCAAGTGTTGTACTCATAGGCCAGAATGGTCTTGTACTGCATATTTTGTACTTTGCTTGGAATTTCTGTATCAAGTTGGTGCCTCATCAGCTAACAGTAATCCTGGGGCTGGTGAGCACAAGGGCCATTTTCTGGAAAATTAATATCCCGAAAAACCGGTCCTGACAAACTTGGTATCAGAGCCAGGCTGACCATTGGCTAATCCTATCTTAGCCAGGTCAATAAACCTAGGTTAACCAACCCACCAGACCTTAACCCAACCCCGGACAAGCTTCTCGTGTAAGATAGCCACACAGTGACCCCGACGCTTTTGGCAGTCGGTGCCCAACCTATCAGCCTAGCCTGTCGATCACGCGCCAGTAACCGACACCCAACATGTCTCATTCGCAAGCGTGCGAAGGAAGACTCCGTCCCCTTTTCTATAAAAAGGGCACGCTAGCCTCAACCCAGCACGGCACAGCCTCTTTCCCAAACCAAGCCACGATGCCTGGCCCCATTGTTCACAATGAGACCACAGCCACCAACCTTGGAGGTTTTGTGACCGTGCTCGCAAACCTCACCCGCCGTGCATATGCATTAGAAGAGCCCCCAGAATATGTTGTGTACCAAGGACTCATGAGCGGTGAGAGCCGCCAATTCTGGGCCACTGTACACATCTATGGTAGGGGTCTATCACCAGAACGCCCCTACAGGTTCACTGGAAGGACCACTTCCTTTGAGCCACAAGCCATCCAACTGGCAGCTCGAGAAGCTATAGTTCAACTCCGGCACTTGTCGCCCAGAGTTAACTGTCGCTCGTTCTACTACTACCCTAGCCGTGACGGGTATGGGAGGCCGCCCCAGGTTGCCAATGGAGATCACGAGACGGATCCTGCACTATTGCATCTGGTGCGCTATGTAAGTGCACTAGAGGAACTGTTCGATCAAATCACCCTTGATCTGATCGCAGCTCGTGGAGAACTGGTTCGCCGAGCCCCGGCGAGAGGAGAAGTGGAGCCCGACGTCGACAACCCAGTCGTGCTGTTCGGACACCCGATCGAGCCCTTGAGGTCTGCCCCAACCATCGACCAAAATACTTTGGTGTCCCCAGAAGTGCTTCGTCGCCTTTTGGGAACACACTCCAACGGGATTGTGGCCAACAACCCCCGCGATGGTCATCATCGCTACCCCGACCCTGCAGCCCCTCAACCTCATCCGGCTAATCCCGACGGTGGAACCCGTGGAGAAGCCTCGACGTCCACAAGGCCAGCCCACTTAGACATTAACGAAGTAGACTAAGTCACTCGAGTAGTAACGAGTCTTAATATTTCTACGCTTTGTAATTGTGTGATCCTGTATCACCATTATTAAATGTTGTCTTCTTGTGCGCCCCTATTTCTAAATAGTAGCCATGCATATGTACGTTAGCGTGCAGTTGCTTTTTTTTTAAATTCCGGGCGCAGCTACCAAAACCACCCCGACGACACCCACAGTAATGCGTCACTTTGCCGGATATGTGTATCTGTGACTTTGACCCCCGACCCCATGGAACAGAACCAGTTACCCTTCACCACGGTAAATAACCCAGCCCAATGCTATATATAAGGCCACCTCATGACCTTGCCAAGTGCCCCTCACCTTGTGCGCAACACTCTCAGCCATTTCCTTGCCATGCCGACCCCCAGTATTTATCTGAGAACTCCAGACGCAACCCCGGGTAGATTTGTTAAATTATTGTGGGACTTTACCTGCAGTACCATGAGTGCCATCCATCCACCCCAGTACGAGTTGCTCAAATCGAGGATCACCCCATCCACCTCGAAATATTGGGCAGTGGTGCACATTCCTCCCGCAAACCCAAACCAAGACCCAACAGAAGTCTCCTTCGTGGGGAGATCCATGCCGACTCCGCATATGGCCATAGAAGCTGCTGCGTTCGAAGCGCTCGCTCGTCTTCGATTCGCGGTACCCTATGCCAGCGAACGAGGGTATTATTACTTTCCGAGTCGTGCAGCACCCGGAGAAGTAGCATCTTTTCCCGGTGGACAAATTGAGAGAGATCCAGTACTGGCCAACCTTGCCCAGTATGTTATCGCTCAAGAGCGTTTGACACAGCGGGTAATGGGTTATCTCCAGAGCCTCGCTGATTTAAATCCTCAGATCGCTATTGGCAGACCACTGAGGCCTGACCAGGAGAGACGCATTCACCGGCTAGTCAACCCACTTCCCCCGATAGAAGAAGAGTGCGCCCCAGTACCAGAGACGTTCTCTCGGGACCCTGTCCATTTGCCGTTTTCTTTGTAAACGTCATAGCTATGTTTATTTGTGTGTTGCAGCTTATGATTGTACCCTGAGCTTGTGCTATAAGTAAACTCTTGGTTTCAACTAATGGGAGTATTATTTTTAGCGAATCTCGAGGACGAGATTTTTTCTTAAGGGGGGTAGTGTTGTGACACCCCAAAATTTTGACCTTGTTTTATTAATTAAAATTTTGCCAGGAGATTAAACTTTTCCATTTGTCTGGACTTATCTCTTGATTTCAGAACCTTTCTTTTCTTTAATATTGTGGAGTTTTACCTCAAGTGGAAACTTTCCAAAAGTATTATTGGACTTGTATGCTCTCTCAATAAAACAATTCCTTATCAGTGGATTTATTTGCATAATTGTTTTTCTGTTGTTTTTCTGAACTTTATTCTTTTAAAATGATTTTTCATAAATTTGGAGCCTCTGTTGCACTGCAACCATTTTAATAAATGCATTTAAAATTTTCACCAAAATTTGGGGATGTCATGTGATGTTTCCACATCACTTTTATGCAAGAACATCTTTTGGTCATTGGAGATTTTGAGCTCTACATCAACTTTTCAAATTTGGTCCAGTAGGTATTTTTGCACTACAACCTAATTAAATATTCTTTTGAAAATTATTCCAAGTGTTTGGAGATGTCAGTAGATGCACATGATTCAACTTTATGCAAAAACCCATTGGTGTTCTTTGAAAAATTTGAGAAAATCATCCTCATCTTTATTCTGGTCCAGTTTGGTGATTTGTACTGCAACCCTATTTTATTTTGCTCTAGTGCCCATGAGCTTTTTCCTGCTTGTAGACCACCTTGCAAAACCCTTAAGTCTAGGAGAGTGGACCCATTGGAGGATTTTAAGTGCATGCAATAAGGCCTTTTTCTTTCTGTCCAAAACTGAAGTTTTCCAAAACTTGAACTAACAAGTTTCTGGTTTTGCCCAAATGATCTTGCCATTATCACCTACATCTAGGGAGACCCGGATCTGGAGTTTTTGACCACTCCAAGAATTGCCTAGATGCACTTAGCATTCTGTCGAACACTTGGTGTGCATGGGCAGATTTGGCTTGATTATTAGTTTGCTTTGAGAACTTGATCCCCTGACCTAACAACCATGTCCCTTGATCTCCTTACTAGCTCTAACCTAGTCCTGTTATTTGCCAGCTGCGCTCAAGCACTCTAGGCTGCCCTGGCATTATGTCGAACATGCCCCGTGCGTGCTCTGGGCGCGCCCAGAGCGCACGTTTTGCACGTGCGGGCGCCCGAGCCGCCGCGTCGCACGGCCGCCTCCCCGCGCCCGCTCTGGCCTCTCCCCACTCGCAGCCAGCACGCCCGCCCTTTCCCTCACCGTAGAGACACCCTAGCGCCCAACAGCGCCGCCGTCAGGGCTCCCTTGGCGGCACGCCGGCGTCGGCAGCAGGCTCTGCCATGGATGGCGTCGCCCCAGCCACCCGCGCGCGCCAGCTGCCCCCTTGAACAGCCCGAGCTCATCCACATACTCGTCGGCACGCGCTCGTCGCCGCCACGTCGCCCTGCAGCTACAGAGCGATGGTCGCCGGCTTTCTTATCCACGGCCGCCGCGGGACCAATGTCGAGCGCCTATATAAGGGGACCCTGAGCTCGACCAAGCACTCAGGCAACCTCGTTCTATCCCCCTAGTGCCCCCAACACCCAGCAATCGACGTCGGGAAGCTTTCTTCCCCGCCTCCGGCAGGTTCGGCCGCCGCCGCCCTCCGGTCCCGCTAGTCGCCAACAGAGCCTCCCCAGCTCAGCTAACACCACCACCCGACTCCCCTCGACCTCACGGAACCGCCCAGCCTCTCAAACGCGACCAAGAACCACCGCAGCCCAGGACCCCAAAACCACCCGAAACCTCCTCTGCCGCGGAGCTCGCCGCCGGCGACTCCTTCCACCCCCGATGACCCAACGACCACCGGGAGGACCGCCCCGGTCTGGCAGGTCCATCCCTGCCCTCGGATACCCGCGGGGAGGCACCGTTCGTCGACGGCGATCGTCGGAGTCCCGCCTCCGTTCGGGCAGAGGAAGAGGAGGGAGGAGAGACTAGTCAAACCTGACCAGTGGGCCCGCTGGACCCACTGTCAGTGACCCAGCCCCGCCACCACGTGTTTAAGTGGTCGCGTACACTCCTGAGTACGTCTCCTCTGCTTCGAAAGCGTATTTCCCCCGAAACGTTTTCTTTTTCTGGTTTTATTAAAAATAGAACTTTGACTAAATTTGACTGGCTATATCTTTTAAAATAAAACTCCAAATGAGTTGATTGTTTTTCCTACCTCTCTCAAATTTCATCTAGTTTATTTTAAGATTTATTTCAAAAATATTTGGGACAACTTTTTGTACTGTTTTTGAAATATATGTTATTTGAATATTTTTTCAAAATAGGAAATGGAGAGAGAAGAAAACTTTCAAAAAGTGCACCCCCTTGCATACTCTTAAAGGCAAGCATTCTGAACTCTGGCATAATATTTTTGTGTGGTGTTTTGATACGGTTACAACAACACCTTGACTTGGAGCATACGTTATTTTTTTATGTGACGATAAAATCATACGCATGAGTGCATAATGGAGATGCTTTGCTGTTAGAAATGGATATGCTGGTGATGATAATCATACTCGTAAGCTTCTCATGCATACCGGAAGGAAGCCGGGAAAGTCGTGGTCTTGGGTAGACATGAGCTTGTCCCTAGTTCCTGGTCGAGATGAGTGTGTCCGGTATGGCATGGTGAGGCTTGATGAGTGGTGAGTTTATCTGTTAATGGAAATATATTTTTTGTCAGGATAATCATACGGAGAATACATGGACCTCCTGAGTCAGTCGTAGGTCGAGTCTTGTTCAGTAACTCCCGCCTACTTTGTTTCGTACTACCACTCGTCCCTGCCGCAGGTAGGGTACGGTTCAGTAAGTTGTCAACCCCGTCCTAGCACACACCGTACAGAGATGCCATGGTGGAAGATACCGGAGGCCTCCGGTAGGCATGCCACCTGGTCCGGGGGCATGGGTGTTTCCGGTTGGGACCGAGAGGGGGCACCCCTTAGAGCACGCGATATAAATTTGATCCCATGCTACGTCGAGGTTGTAGCCTCCGCACTTAGAGTTTTGCTTGACAGGTGTCGTGTGTGATTCCAGACACCGGTAAGTTAAGCTGGTGTGTGCAGGTCAGGCGTGTTTTCAATTAAAAGGCCGTAGGCCGAATTAGTCCCGATGGACTAAATAAATCCGTTACTCATGGGAAAAGAGTACACCCTCTGCAGAGGTTAAATCTATTCGGATAGCCATGTCCATGGGATAGGACTACAGTCTGAGATGGGTTTAGTGACGGTCTTCGGATGGAGAAACGGCTAAACTAGAACATAGTAACGGTCTTCGGATGGAGAAACGGCTAAACTAGAACATAGTGACGGTCTTCGGATGGAGAAACGGCTATACTAGAACATTGATTATGACCTATGACATATGAGGATTATGTTTATTATTATTATGGACTAACCATTTACATTATTTGAATTATTAAATATCCCTGGGATGGTTCTACCTCCTGGATACTCACTGCGATTATTATTTATAAGCCCTTTTTGTGGCGTCGCTCAGACGCCCGACTGCGGCATGCTTGTTATTTATTTATCCTTTATAAGCCCTTTATGTGGTGTCGCTCAGACGCCCGACTGCGGCATGCTTGTTATTTATTTATCCTTTATAAGCCCTTTATGTGGTGTCGCTCAGACGCCCTACTGCGCCATGCTTGTTATTTATTTATCCTTTATAAGCCCTTTATGTGGTGTCGCTCAGACGCCCGACTGCGGCATGCTTGTTATTTATTTATTCTCTATAAGCCCTTTATGTGGTGTCGCTCAGACGCCCGACTGCGGCATGTTTGTCATTTATTTATTCCTTATAAGCCCTTTATGTGGTGTCACTCAGACGCCCGACTGAGGCATGATTTATCTTATTATCCTTTCGAGGCGTCGCTTCAGACACTCGATAGGTGCATTCTATTTTTACTCCCGTATTTCATATTCATATTTTACCCGCATGCGTGCATCGTGGATTTCGTTTATTTCGTGACAGACGTTATGATCATAGAATATTTCGAAGCATGATTATCCCCTGTTATATTATACCCGTGTTCAAAATGTTTGCGAGTACATTCCAAAGTACTCACTGGCTTGTCCCTGGCTATTGTCTTGGCCAGATTTCTCGCATGGAGATAAGCATTGCGATGACAGCCCCGGAACCTACGCAATGATGATAGGAGCCTCGCGAGGATAGGAGTTATCTTGGTCAGCTGTTCCTGTGGGAAATGGAGTCCCATAGACGCAGATGAACCACAAACCACTTCCACCTTCAACCACTAGAAACCAAGTGTTGCACTCATAGGCCACAATAGTCTTGTACTGCATATTTTGTACTTTGCTTGGAATTTCTATATCAAGTTGGTGCCTCATCAGCTAACAGTCATCCTGGGGCTGGTGAGCACAAGGGCCATTTTCTGGAAAATTAATATCCCGAAAAACCGGTCCTGACAGCGAGGCAGGGACTCGGCCTGTCTTGGTGGTGTACGGCGCGACGATGAGGACAACAGCGGCCATGTGGAACTCCTGCTACAGCAAGTACAGGGACAGAGAGAGATATGAGAAAGAGCAACAGGGAAGGGAAGATGCGCGGGAGGAAGGAGAGGGATGGCCTGGGTGCTGGTCTTGGCAGGTTCGGGCGGCGGATGGAGCATCTCCGGCGGTGCTGCTGCTCGGCATGGAGGTGACCAAGACTTCGGGCGGAGCAAGCGACGGAGTACGGCAACGCGAGCTCCTGGGGAGACACTGTCCATGGCGGGCATCATGCGTTGGAAAAGACAGAGAGCCATGCGTGAGAGACCGAAAGAGAAACATGAGGAACGAGGAAGGAGAGGCGAGGGCATGAGGCAGTTCCTTGTGGTGGCTGTTGCTGCTCCGGCCGGCAAACTCCGACGGAAAAACACCGGCGAGGAGGAGGTTCTCGGGCGGCTGGGTTGGAGGAGATCAAGGAGAGGAGTGGCGGCTGTGGCTGGCAGATCGAGGTGAGTGGATGGATCGGGGGGAGTGCACTGGTTAGGTGGCGGCGGAAAATCAAGGGAGAGGGTCGGAGAGAATTTGGATCGGGAAGAGATCCCGGGGAAGAGGGAGTTGGTCGGGTGGCGGCGGATGGGAAGGATGGATGGGACAGCTCCCTAGAAATTAGGGTTCGGTCTGATTATATAGGCAGGGACTGGGTAGGGCTAATCTAGTCCATCCGATTATAATCGGGCGGTCATAAATAAATAGGTTAGGTAGTCCGAATAATAAAACGGAGATGTTTTATAGATGTTTGGGGATGATCCGGACCCAATGGTAACGATAGCCCAGTTCGGGTTCGGGGAAGTTTCGGACGTGCGCGAGGGGGGTATGAGCACTGTGCAGAAAGGTTAGGAAGCCAGGCAAGAGGGAAAAAAAATCTGGTTGGTCTTGGAACGGTCAATGAAAGCAAGGGGAGACGCTGCAACTATGAGGGGATGCAGAGTGCCGATGCAAATGCGAATGATGCCATGATGAATGCAGCAAACAAATAAATAACACGGCTAACTCGCAAAACAAGGAAGGCATCTGAAGCGTCGGTCTCGGGGCGTTACAGTGTCCTTAGATTATCTTGGGGTGCCATGGGCATCCCCAAGCTTAGGCTCTTGCCACTCCTTGTTCCATAATCCATCAAATCTTTCACCCAAAACTTGAAAACTTCACAACACAAAACTTAACAGAAAATCTCGTGAGCTCCGTTAGCGAAAGAAAACAAAACACCACTTCAAGGTACTGTAATGAACTCAGATTCTATACCAAGGATATATCTGTACCAAGGAGTAGCGCCTACATAAAAATTGCGGAGAAGAACGGAAGTAGATTGCTTCCTGGTAGATCTATTTTGAGCATTGCAAATTCTATACCAAGCGTCTTTTAGATTTTCTCCCTCCCTTTGCTTAAAATTAAGAACTTCATTTTCGGGAGACAACGGAGAAGATAGGGGACTAGCCATAATGACAAGCAAGCGAAAAAGAGGCAAATGGAAAAGAGAGGGTGAATAAAACGGCAAGGGTGAAGTGGGGGAGAGGAAAACGAGAGGCAAATGGCAAATAATGTAATGCGGGAGATAAGGGTTTGTGATGGGTACTTGGTATGTTGACTTTTGCGTAGACTCCCCGGCAACGGCACCAGAACTCCTTCTTGCTACCTCTTGAGCACTGCGTTGGTTTTCCCTTGAAGAGGAAAGGGTGATGCAGCAAAGTAGCGTAAGTATTTCCCTCAGTTTTTGAGAACCAAGGTATCAATCCAGTAGGAGGCCAAGCACGAGTCCCTCGCACCTACACAAACAAATAAATCCTCGCAACCAACGCAATCAAGGGGTTGTCAATCCCTTCATGGTCACTTACGAGAGTGAGATATGACAGATATGATAAGATAATATTTTTGGTATTTTAATGATAAAGATGCAAAGTAAAAAAAGCAAAATAAAAACGACGCTAGAAATAACTTGTTGACGGAAGATTAATATGATGGAAAATAGACCCCGGGGCCATAGGTTTCACTAGTGGCTTCTCTCGAGAGCATAAGTATTACGGTGGGTGAACAAATTATTGTTGAGCAATTGACAGAATTGAGCATAGTTATGAGAATATCTAGGTATGATCATGTATATAGGCATCACGTCCGAGACAAGTAGACCCACTCCTGCCTGCATCTACTACTACTACTCCACACATCGACCGCTATCCAGCATGCATCTAGAGTATTAAGTTCATAAGAATAGAGTAACGCTTTAAGTAAGATGACATGATGTAGAGGGATAAACTCATGCAATATGATATAAACCCCATCTTGTTATCCTCGATGGCAACAATACAATAGATGCCTTGCTGCCCCTACTGTCACTGGGAAAGGACACCACAAGATTGAACCCAAAGCTAAGCACTTCTCCCATTGCAAGAAAGATCAATCTAGTGGCCAAACCAAACTGATAATTCGAAGAGACTTGCAAAGATAACCAATCATACATAAAAGAATTCAGAGAAGATTCAAATATTGTTCATAGATAAACTTGATCATAAACCCACAATTCATCGGTCTCAACAAACACACCGCAAAAGAAGATTACATCGAATAGATCTCCACAAGAGAGGGGGAGAACATTGTATTGAGATCCAAAAAGAGGGAAGAAGCCATCTAGCTAATAACTATGGACCCGAAGGTCTGAGGTAATCTACTCACACATCATCAGAGAGGCTATGGTATTGATGTAGAAGCCCTCCGTGATGGATGCCCCCTCCGGCGGATCTCCGGAAAAGGCCCCAAGATGGGATCTCACGGGTACAGAAGGTTGCGGCGGTGGAATTAGGTTTTTGGCTCCGTATCTGGTAGTTTGGGGGTACGTAGGTATATATAGTATGAAGAAGTACGTCGGTAGAGCAACGTGGGGCCCATGAGGGTGGAGGGCGTGCCCGGGGGTAGGCGCACCCCCTACCTCATGCCCTCCTGGTTGATGTCTTGACGTAGGGTCCAAGTCCTCTGGATCACGTTCGTTCCAAAAATCACGTTCCCGAAGGTTTCATTCCGTTTGGACTCCGTTTGATACTCTTTTTCCGCGAAACTCTGAAACAGGCAAAAAATAGCAATTCTGGGCTGGGCCTCCGGTTAATAGGTTAGTCCCAAAAATAATATAAAAGTGTATAATAAAGCCCATTAATGTCCAAAGCAGAATATAATATAGCATGGAACAATCAAAAATTATAGATACGTTGGAGACGTATCAGAGACCCACCCGACTATGAGACGTCCAGAAGTTCACCAGCTGCTTGGCATCCATCAGCCGCTTCATCAGTCGGCTGGGCGAGAAGGCTCTTCCCCTGTACTAGCTCATGAAGAAAACCACTCACTTTGAGTGGAATGACAAGGCGAACGAGGCCTTTCTCTAGCTAAAGAAGATGTTGACCACGCCGCCTATCCTGGCGGCCCCGACTGCTAAAGAGCCCATGTACCTCTTCATCGCTGCCACCAGATGGGTGGTCGGTACTGTCATTGTGGTGGAGCGCCCAGAAGACGACAGAGCACAACCGGTCCAGAGACATGTGTACTATTTGAGCGAGGTGCTGTCGGCCTCAAAGCAGAACTACCCCCACTACCAGAAGATGTGCTACAGCATGCACTTTGCCGCCAAGAAGCTCAAGCCATACTTTCAGGAGCACCCAATCACGGTTGTCTGCACTGCCCCACTTGCTAAGATCATAGGCAACAGAGATGCATTAGGCCGAGTGGCCAAATGGGCAATCGAGCTGCCCCCCTACACCATCTTCTACCAACCACGCACCGCCATCAAGTTCCAAACACTGGCCGACTTCCTCGTCGACTGGGCCGAGACCCAGTACCTGCCGCCAGCTCTGGACTCCGCTCATTGGTGGATGCACTTTGATGGCTCGAAGATGCGCACCGGCTTGGGAGCCGGCGTTGTCCTCACCACTCCCAAGGGTGATAAGCTCAGATATACATTACAAATTCACTTTGCCGCCTCTAACGATGTGGCCGAGTATGAGGCGCTAGTACACGGACTCCGGTTGGCCAAAGAGATCGGCATCCGCCAGATCCTGTGCTATGGCGACTCAGACTTGGTGGTCCAACAGTCGTCTGGCGACTGGGACGCCAAGGATGCAAATATGGCAAGTTACCGCTTCCTCGTCCAGCAGATCAACGGATACTTTGACGGGTGTGAATTCCTTCACGTGCCACGGAATGACAACGAGCAAGCTGATGCCCTGGCACGGATCGGCTCCACCCGCCAAGCAATACTAGCCGGCGTCTCCCTTCAGTGCCTCCGCAAGCCGTCTATCAAGCCTTCTCCAGAATCCAAGTTCATCTTCATGCCGGCTACTCCCAAAGCAGTCGGATCCGACTCGGGGGTGCTGCAGCCGGCCCGGGGACTTCACAACCCGGCCCGGGGACTGCAGCAATCGGCCCGGGGACTCGAACAATGCAGCAAGCGGCGGCCGACTCCACCCCGCCTCCTCCCAACCCAGCCGCCCTAGTCTTAGTAGCCATGATGGCAGTGGATGAAGTCGAAGCACCATCATGGGCGTAGCCCATCCTCAACTTCCTAGTGAGCAGAGCGCTGCTGGCTGATGAGAGCTCGGCCCGACAGGTGCAACGCCGAGCAAGAGCCTACACGATAGTGAATAGAGAGCTTGTCAGACGCAGCGTGACTGGGGTCTTCCAGCGCTGCGTAGAACCAGAAAAGGGCAAGGCAATCCTCAAAGATATCCACCAAGGCGAGTGCGGCCACCACGCGGCCTCCAGGTCCCTTGTCGCCAAAGCTTTCCGCCATGGTTTCTTCTGGCCGACTGCTTTGGAAGACGCCAAGGATTTGGTCAAGAAATGCAAGGGGTGCCAGAAATTCAGTTCCAAGCAACATCTGCCGGCTTCTGCACTCAAGACCACCCCCTCACTTGGCATGTGGGGGTTGGACATGGTGGGACCATTCAAGACAGCACGCGGCGACATGACCCATCTGCTTGTTGCCGTGGACAAATTCACCAAGTGGATCGAAGCAAAGCCAATCAAGAAACTAAATGGTCCGACTGGTGCGACTTTCATCGCAGAGATCACCGTCCGATACGTTGTGCCACACACCATCATCACCGATAATGGCACAAACTTTGCCAAAGGCGCCTTGGCTTGTTTTTGCGCGATGCAGGGCATTCGACTGGACTTAGCGTCCATTGCCCATCCGCAGTCAAACGGCCAAGTCGAGCGAGCAAACGGCCTCATCTTGTCCAGCATCAAGCCCCGACTGGTGGAGCCACTGGAGCGCTTGGCCGGCTACTGGATCGATGAACTGCCGGCCGTCCTCTGGAGCCTCCGCACCACTCCGAACATGTCAATCGGATTCACTCCCTTATTCCTCGTGTACGGGGCCGAGGCTGTCATCCCAACTGACATCGAGTTCGACTCACCTCGTGTCACCATGTACACGGAGGTGGAGGCGAAGGAAGCAAGAGAAGACGGCGTCGATATGTTGGAAAGAGGGCCGGCTGTTGGCAGTCGGCCGGTCCGCCATCTACCAGCAGAGCCTGCGCCGCTACCACAGTTGGAAGGTAAAGCCAAGATCCTTCCAAGAGGGAGACCTTGTGCTCTGGCTGATCCAACGAACAGCCGGTCAGCACAAGCTCTCGGCCCCTTGGGAAGGCCCCTTCATCATCAGCAAAGCCTTGGGCAACGACTCCTACTACCTAATCGATTCACAAAAGCCTAGGGCACGCAAGAGGGATGACTCCGGCAAGGAAACAGAGCGCCCATGGAACGCAAATCTCCGTCGAAGATTTTACAGCTGATGCAGTATGTACCACGCTACCTTTTGTATTAAGCGCAAAGACATCGGGTCCCTCAAGGAGCACTCGGGGGCTACCCTTTTTTATCTCTATGATAAGTTTTATGCCTATGAATGTGTTATTTCATTCTTCTGCCTGGAACCGGGTTCCACCAATCGGCCCGGGGGCTTGCCGCCTTGTACTATGTCGGTGCTACCTGCAGTCAGACAAGTAGTGTGCCGGCATCTAAGCCCTCTCTTGCCATAAGCCGCAGCTCGCAGAGCGACTGTCCGGCTAGCAAGATCTAAAGTAGGAAATGGTGCCCAAATGAAAAATGGCTAAGGATAAAAGCACTCACATAGGCCAAGCCGGCTCCTCACCTAACCGACCGGCTGCTCAGCAGCCGGCTGGTCGGCTTCTTACTTAACTTGCTACGTTCTAAACGGCCAAAGTACTTGTCCTCCCAAATGGCTAAGTACTTGACCAGGCCACAGACCGCAGAGCGGCTATCCGGCTGGCCAGGCGGTAGCCAAGGGAAAGCGGCAAAGGAATAAGCCAAAAGAACAGAAAGCAAGACAAGTCGGAACTCAGCAAAGCACATCTCGTGTGAATAAAGTTATTTTACATAGCAAGGCTCGTAAGCTAGAGTTCAGCAAGTTTGAATACACCCCCAGCGGGTGGAACTGCGCAAATTTAATGAGCTTGTTCGAGAGATTACAAAAGCAGGAAAAGACAAGATAAAACTAGCCACCTAGGCCAAAGGAGTAGCAGGCGGGTCCAGCAGGTTGGTGGAGTTGGCGGCGCCGGCTGGTGGAATGGCCGACTGGCGAGTCTCAGCCTGGTCAGCATCAGTAGCAGTCGGTGCACTCGCACGTGGTTCATTGCTTGAGGCTCGATCAGGCTCGGGCTGGCCGTTCGCTCCGACCTCTGGTCCGTCGTCTTCACCATCCTCGCCCTCATCGCTGGCGGCGATCTCCTCCATCGAATCCTCCTCATATACCGGGTTCATCCCGAACCAGTTGGGCGCCACCTCGGCCCCCTCCTCGTTCAGCTCCAGGACGAACACGGAGGTGTCGGCGATCGCCGCCGTGCGATGAGTCGGGTCACGGCTCGCCGCTGCCAGCTCCGGAGTGGCCTCCTTCCAGAAGGTGGCCAGCTGGGCCAAGTCCAGGCCTGGGTACCAGGCCTTGACAAACTCCAGGGCCCTCCGAGCACTGGCATGAGCCGTACGTCGAGCCCTTCCAAGCCTCGAAGCGGCCAACTACCACCTCCAGCCACTCAACAGTCCGGCTGGGGTGCGCGGGATCTGAGAGTCCGGCTAGAGGGCAGTCAGCACCTGGGCCCCGATGCTATGCAGATGGCGGAGCATCCGGTGGGACGGCTGGAGACGAGCATGGATGGCGAGAAGTTGCTCGCTGAGGGTCCGAGGTGCATTGGGAGCGATTTCCGCACCAGCCCATCGTGGCTCGTCGCGGTGAGCCTCGATGGCCTAGCTGGCGGCAACGGCGTGTCCGGGGAAGAAGTCTGCACAAGAAGAAAAAAGAAATCAGAGGCCAGCTCATATAGCAGACGGCGGCTGAAGGAAAGGAAAGATAACTCACCGTCGATCATATCTTTGATCTTGCCGTAGCCATCGCTTAGAGCCTTCTCCTTCTTGGCCCAGCCCGAGTGGTCGGACTTGAACTCGGCCTTGAGCGCCGCCTTGTGTTGATCCGCCTAGGCTGCCAGCTCCTTGGCCAGGCGGTCGCACTCCTTAACCGCCTTGCGGCACTCCTCCTCCTTGGTGTGCATCTCAGTTTGGGCTTCGCCCAAGCGCTGCTGCAGGTCAGCGGCCACCCTTGCAGAAGAATGAAAAGACGATCAACAATCAACAAAGAAGAAAAGTGGTCGCCGGAAGATCCGGCCCGACTGCTCAGCAGTCGGCCTGAATCTCGGGGGCTACACCCAGTGGGTGCGCTGACGAGCCCCCGCAAGAAAGAGGACGGAGTGCTTACTCCAGCTTTCAGCCAAATCAGTGGTCCGCTTGGCTAGCTCCCGGACATGGGAGTTGAAGGCGGCCGCGCGGATGTTGTGGTAGTCCTGCAAAAAAGACAACAGAAGAGAAAAGGAAAGGTTAGCACTCGGAACTTACCCTTAAGTTCCGAGCCGCCTGCTCAGCAGCCGGCCCGGAACTCGGGGGCTACACCCAGTGGGTGCGCTGGCGCGCCCCCACGGAAGATTACAAGAATAAAAAGCAACAAGCAGGAAACATACCCGGACGGCTGCTCGCGTCGCCAAGAACTCTTTCATGTACTACTGGAGGGCGGCGCCTTGGGCCTGAAGTTGGGCATGAACGTCCTGCGCGGCCTTGTTCAGGACGCCCGTTGCGCCCCCAGGAGTCCACTCCGGTGGGGCGGCACTGCTCGCCTCGGCGTCAGGGGCCGATGAGCTTGTGGTCCCGATCTCCACCGCCCGCGGTGCTGAAGCCACCTTCTCCACACGACGGCGCATCGGCAGACCGCGGGAGTCGGGCCCACCACCAGCTCGCTACCGACTAGCGGCACTTGCGGCGCCTCAGCCCGACTAGTCTGGGCATCGGCGGTCGGCGTGTGCGGAGGCACTTCTGCCCCCACGATGACGGGGTTGCCCCCTCCCCTCTCCATGACCGGTTGGTCATCGCCGGCTCCTCCAGTCGGCGCCTGGCTTTCCGACACCCGTGGCACGGCACGCAGCGGGACGATGAGCAATGGATCCCGGCTGCGGGCTGCCTCCACCTCCCGCGCCTTGGCGGCGGCGTCCGCCTGCTCCTTGGCCGCGGCGTCGGCCTGAGCCTTGGTGGCCGCATCGGCTTCAGCCTGCGCCGCCTTGGCGGCGTCCGCCTTCTCCTGCCCCGCCTTCTTCCGCTCCTCGCGCGCTTCCCGCGCGTTCCGCTCCGTCGCTGCCTGGAGCTCGGCGTGCGGGTCCATGCGGCGGGGCTCGGCAGAGCCGTCCGTCGCCCCGATCACTGAGGCGGCCGGGTCCCGCGGAAGAGAGAGCGGGGCCCTACGAAGGCATGGCGACACGAAACCAATAAGAAGACTAGAAGAAAGAAGAAAATTAAACACGAAAGCAGCAATGGAAAAGTCGAAGTACTCACCCGGACGCCAACGGGAGCCGCTTCGGGGCCTTCTGGAATTGGGCCACCTTTGCGGCGGCCTCCTGCCGCATGGCCGCGGCGGCCGTGTTCTTGGGCTTCTTCGGCCGGCTGCCGAACAGCAACAAGCTAGCTCGGCGCTTTGGTGTGCCGCCTAGTGCAGTCGGCGCGACTGAAGAGCTTGCACCCGCCTTGTCGGCGCCGTGCGTGCGACGCGGATCGTTCTCCTCTTCATCATCGTCCGGCCAGTCCTTGATGCCGCCTCCTCCGTAGCCGCCTGCTCCCCCACCGCCACCTGTGGCGTTGTCCTCCACCATGGCTGCCGCCCCCAAGTCGGGGTCGTCCACGTCGCTTCTCGATCGGTCCGGCATGAACACGTCGCCTGGCCCTAGAGCGTCGGCGGCCAACTGGGTCGAGAAGACATGTATCATTGCCGACTGATCAGATGGCAAAGCAAAAACTCAGACAAGTAAAGAAGAAAAAGAATTACAGGACTTACTGCAGGCGGCGGGTGTGCGCGGTCGTACGGCGGCTTGCCAAACTGCCAATCCTTCTCCGACAACTTGCAGTTGGAGAAATAGTTGACCAGTCGGGCCACCTCCATGTCCGGCAGCTCCCACGTGCACATCCGGCACGGGTCCCGGTGCCCACTCATGCTGCTGATAATGTGGGGCCGGGCTTGGAGGGGGAGCACTCGGTGCGCCACATAGGCGGCCAGCAGGTCCGAGCCCTTGAGGCCCTCCGACTCCGTCATCACCTGAAGTTGGGCGAGGGCGATGGAGGAGGTGGCCAACAGGGTGCTCGGCTTGTACCGCCAGTTGGCGCGCGGCTCAACAGGCGGGCCGGCTACATAGGCCGGCAGGTTGATGTAGTCCAGCGTCGGGTGAATGTTCTTGATATAAAAATAGGTCTTCTGCCACTGTTTGGCCGACTGCAGCAGGGAGATGGCCGGGAAGCGATTCTCGGCACCCGGACGCCGCACCGCCACGCAAGCTCCGCACTGAGCTGCCGTGCCCTTCGCGGCGGTGCCGAGCTTGAGGTAGAAGCACTCTCCCCAAAGTTCGAGAGTGGGGAGAGTACCAAGGTAGCCTTCGCACATAGTGACGAAGGCGGCCAGCAGCACCACCGTGTTCGGCGTAAGGTGGTGTGGCTGGACTCGATAGAAGTTGAGGAAGGAGCGCAGGAAGCCGCTCACTGGAAGGCCAAAGCCACGAAGGAAATGCGACAGGAAGACAACGCGCTCGTCCTCCTCCGGCGCCGGAAAGATTTCGGCCTCAGGGGGAACGCGCACCTTCACATGCACCTCACGGGGCAGGCGTCGCGTCTGGTGGAGGAAGGCGAGATGGTCCTCGTGCACGTTGGATCTGTCCCAGGCCCCAGCCCGCGCGCGAGCCATGTGCTCAGGTGCTCGCCGGAGGCGCGGCGCGGCGACGAACGCTCGAGACCTCGGCGGAGCGACGAGGCCGCGGCGAGAAGAAGCCCATCGACGGAGAGCTGCGGCAGCGCTTCGGCGTGAGGAAGAGGTGTCGCGGCAGCGGAGAGGAGAAGAGGAAGAGTGCCGAAGGAAAAGGGAGAGGAGGGCGCGCGTGCGTCTGCCGTCCCCCTCCTCCCCCTACTTAGCCCCACGCGGCGGAGCCAAGGGGGCGAGAACATGGGGGGTCGTGGGATTAACTGCACGCACTCCCCCCACGATCCCACAATTACTGCGCCAGTTACGACGCGCATTAATGGCAGCGGAAGCCCAACCGCCCGCCTCAGCCCCAGTGGATCCACGCGCGTGCCGAGGGCCTGTAGTGGCGGGATCGGGCCTGCAGCGACGTCCTGTCGCGCACATGGGCTGGCACGCTGGCTTGACCTCCTAACGCCGCGTGGCGGGCGAGCAACGGGCGGCAGGCCAACCATCTGGCCGTCATGTCACCCGACCCCGCGCGACGTTTCAAATTCGCCAGGCGGGCGGCCTGGCCATGGCCGACTCCAAATAGTCAGCACCTCGGAAGACGTACGAAACAAAGCAACCAGACCACTCGGAGTAGGAAGCTGCCGAGGCCCCTCGCCTTTTCAGCCGGGGCGCCCCACAAGCTTCGAGGTCTACTGTCGGAGTAAATGACCACGGGTAACCTCATCAGCCCCATGGTATTTCAAGACATCGGGGCCGGCTGCGCCCCTCGAGCGGCAGAGACAGAGGGCCGCCTTCTTGGGGCCGGCTGGTCCAAACGGTCGGCTGCTCGAAGGCGGCGGAATCCAGAAGACAGCCAGGAAGTGGGCCGACTCCTAGCAGGTGGCTTCCAGGGAGCTCCTAGCAGGCGGCCCCTCGTGTCCTCAAATTTAGCACCCACATAAACATGACGAGACGGGGTATGGCTACAGTGCAGCCTACCACCCCCGAATCCAGGGAGGAACGTGGCCACAGTGCAGCGTACCAGGTGGACATCCCACGTCTGGCGCGGCACTGTTGCCACGCAGCTCGTGACATCACCATGACAGAGGGAGCCATGCTCCCATGACGGGCTGTCGGTACGGCCCGCAGGCGGCGGGCCCTACCTGTCCGTGAGAAGCCAGAAGGCGGCGAGCCCTGACCAGTCGGCTCAGGGGGAGGCCGGCTCCTAGCAGGCGGCCCTCCCTTTCTTTGAAGTTTGTGCGCCATTAACCAGAAGAGATGGGGACTGGCTACATTGAACGCCCACCAGGCGGCGGGACTGCAGCCACGCTCTCCCCGACAAATCACACATTATCAGCAGCACGGCTACAGTGCTGAGCAGCCAGCAGGACCCGCGAGCGGCGGGCGTGGCCTGTCGGCCAAGTACAAGACAGCGGGCGGGACCCACCAGGCGGCGGGCCCCAGCAGCCGGCGGAAAAGCCGGCCACCAGAGACACTGACAGCCGGGTCCTCCACACGGCCAGATTACCGTTGTACCCCTGGGGGGTAGGCCTATATAAACCCCCCGGGGCACCCATGCAAACGGTTGAGCTTCTTAGATAGCACACACACATAGAGAGAGGAGTAGAACTAGCCTTGCTCCTCTTCCTCCTCTAGCCAAAACAGCTCAAGGAGCAAGCTTGTAGCCACCTTGTTGAGATAGTGATCATGCGGAGACCCCACAGAGCAGGACTAGGGGTGTTATCTCCTAGGAGAGCCCCGAACCTGGGTAAGATGCGTCGGCGTACGTGTCTATGCCTTATCCCGTTTCCAGGCAATTGCGACGTAGTACTCTCCCCCACCATGATAAGCCATCCTTTGTCATATGTCGCACGAAACCCCCGACAATACTCTGTTCATGTCTATCAGTTTTATACATCAGTATGTATTTTATCGATCATGATGATCGAATACTTCATCTATATGAAGATTATTCCTAATGTATCCAAACAAAGATATATTCATGTGGAACTTATCAGTCTTCTTTAGACGTTTAGCATAAATGTTGTAATACTTTAAATCATGATTTCATCAATAAACCATCGAAACTTGTTGTAAATCCAAAACATATTCTTATAATTACTTCAACAACTATTGTTCAAAAATTTATAAGAATGCCCATTGCATAATCTAAAACATAATGTCTTATACAACCCTGGAACGTAATAACTATTATTCGATCCAAAGATACATCTTGAAGATAGACTCCATCAGTCTTGAGTAGCGATCCCATCACCATCCTTGACAATCATTTTGTCTTTATTTCTTCTCAACTTGTGAGCTTTCTGTAGTTCCTATGTCAGATTGCAAATTAAAAGCAATCGGTTAGTATGAAATACTTATGACATACAGAAACAAGTAAAACAACATTAATATCGTATAACTTGTATACCTTTGTCTGAAGAACCATTCTTCTTATCTGCTAAGTACTTCTTGCAGTTCCGCTTCTAGTAACCCTTTTGTTTGCAGTAGAAACATTCAGTCTCTTTGTTGGCTCCTGCTACTTCTTGAGATTGCGTTGGTTTTTTCCTTGAAGAGGAAAGGGTGATGCAACAAAGTAGAGTAAGTATTTCCCTCAGTTTTTAGAACCAAGGTATCAATCCAGTAGGAGACAATGCACAAGTCACCGAATACCTGCACAAACAAACACTAACTTGCACCCAACGCGATAAAGGGTTTGTCAATCCCTTCACGGATATTTGCAAAGTGAGATCTGATAGAGATGGATAAACGGTAAAGTAATATTTTTGGTATTTTGGGTTTATGGAATGGAAAGTAAAAGATTACAAAGGAAGTAAATAGGAAACTAAAATTGTAGATCGGAAACTTATATGATGGAAAGTAGAACCGGGGGCCATAGGTATCAATAGAGGCTTCTCTCAAGATAGAAAAATATTACGGTGGGTGAACAAATTACTGCCGAGCAATTGATAGAAAAGCGCAAAGTTATGACGATATCTAAGGCAATGATCGTGAATATAGGCATCACGTCCGTGTCAAGTAGACCGACTCCTACCTGCATCTACTACTATTACTCCACACATCGACCGACTCCTGCTTGCATCTAGAGTATTAAGTTCATAGAACAGAGAAATGCATTAAGTAAGATGACATGATGTAGTGCGATAAACTCAAGCAATATCATGAAAACCCCATCTTGTTATCCTCGATAGCAACAATACAATACGTGTCGGTTCCCCTTCTGTCACTGGGATCGAGCACCGTAAGATTGATTCCAAAGCTAAGCACTTCTCCCATTGCAAGAAAAACCAATCTAGTTGGCCAAACAAAATCGATAGTTCGAAGAGACTTGCAAAGATATCAAATCATGCATATAAGAATTCAGAGGAGATTCAAATAATATTCATACATAAGCTGATCATAAACCCACAATTCATCGGATCTCGGCAAACACACCACAAAAGAGTATTACATCGAGTAGATCTCCAAGAACATCAAGGAGAACATGGTATTGAGAATGAAAGAGAGAGAGAAGAAGCCATCTAGCTACTAGTTATGGACCCGCAGGTCTGTGGTAAACTACTCACGCTTCATTGGAGAGGCAATGGTGTTGATGTAGAAGCCCTCCGTGATCGAATCCCCGTCTAACAGGACGCCGAAAAAGGCCCCTAGATGGGATATCACGGGAATAGAAGGTTACGGCGGTGGAAAAGTGCTTTTGTGGCTCTCCTGATAGGTTTTGGAATATTTGAGAATATATAGGTGGAAGAAATAGGTCGGTGGAGTCACGAAGGGCCCACAAGGGTGGGGGGTGCCCACCGACTTTGTGTCCACCTCGTGGCTTTCCTAATGTGTACACCAAGTCCTCTGGATGTCTTCTGGTGAAAAAGCATCGCGAAGGTTTCATTCCGTTTGGACTCCGTTTGATATTCCTTTTCTGTGAAACTCTAAAAGAAGGAAAACAGGAACTGGCACTAGGCTCTAGGTTAATAGGTTAGTTCCAAAAATAATATAAAATAGCATAATAATGCATATAAAACATCCAAAACAGATAATATAATAGCAGGGAACAATCAAAAATTATAGATACGTTGGAGACGTATCAAGCATCCCCAAGCTTAATTCCTGCTCATCCTCAAGTAGGTAAATGATAAAAACATAATTTTTGATGTGGAATGCTACCTAACATATTTATCGATGTAATTGCTTCTATTGTGGCATGAATGTTCAGATCCATATGATTCAAAGCAAATATTGACATAAAAACAATAATACTTCAAGCATACTAACAAGATAATTATGTCTTCTCAAAATAACATGGCCAAAGAAAGCTTATCCCTGCAAAATCATATAGTCTGGCTATGCTCCATCTTCATCAAACAAAATATTCAAATCATGCACAACCCCGATGACAAGCCAAGCAATTGTTTCATACTTTTGATGTTCTCAAACCTTTTCAACTTTCATGCAATACATGAGCGTGAGCCATGGAGATAGCACTATAGGTGGAATACAAGGTGGTTGTGGGGAAGACAAAAAGAGGGAGATAGTCTCACATCAACTAGGCGTATTAATGGGCTATGGAGATGCCCATCAATAGATATCAATGTGAGTGAGTAGGGATTGCCATGCAACGGATGCACTAGAGCTATAAGTTTATGAAAGCTCAAAAAGAAAACTAAATGGGTGTGCATCCAACTTGCTTGCTCATGAAGACCTAGGGCATTTTGAGGAAGCCCATCCTTGGAATATACAAGCCATGTTCTATAATGAAAAATTCCCACTAGTATATGAAAGTGACAACATAGGAGACTCTCTATCATGAAGATCATGGTGCTACTTTGAAGCACAAGTATGGAAAAGGATAGTAACATTACCCCTTCTCTCTTTTTCGCTCATTTTTCTTTCTTTTTTTCTTCTTTTTTCTCTTTTTTATTTATTTTCTCCTTTCTTTTTTTCTTTCTTCTCCTTTTTTTCTTTTTTTTCCTCACATGGGACAATGCTCTAAAAAGGAAGATCATCATACTTCTATTTACTTACAACTCAAAAAATTACAACTCAATACTAGAACAAGATATGACTCCATATGAATGCGTCCGGTGGTGTACGGGATGTGCAATGAATCAAGAGCGACATGTATAAAAAATGATGAATGGTGGCTTTGCCACAAATACGATGTCAACTACATGATCATGCAAAGCAATATGACAATGATGATGCGTGCCATAATAACGGAACGGTGGAAAGTCGCATGGCAATATATATCGGAATGGGTATGGAAATGACATAATAGCTAGGTATGGTGGCTGTTTTGTGGAAGGTATGTGGTGGGTTTATAGCACCGATGAAAGTTGCACGGTACAAGAGAGGCTAGCAATGGCGGAAAGGTGAGAGTGCGTATAATCCATGGACTCAACATTAGTCATAAAGAAATCACATACTTATTGCAAAAATCTATTAGTCATCAAAACAAAGTACTATGCGCATGCTCCTAGGGGGATAGATTGGTAGGAAAATACCATCGCTCCTCCCCGACCGCCACTCATAAGGAAGACAATCAAAAAATATATCATGCTCCAACTTCGTTACATAATGGTTCACCATACGTGCATGCTA
Organism: Triticum aestivum; assembly: GCF_018294505.1. Lineage (NCBI taxonomy): Eukaryota > Viridiplantae > Streptophyta > Magnoliopsida > Poales > Poaceae > Triticum > Triticum aestivum. The sequence goes on from NC_057814.1 coordinate 241,277,606, forward strand.
CGGGACTCACAAACCTTAACACAAGTATTTCTCAAATTCACAACTACTTACTTGCATGACTCTAATATCACCATCTTCATATCTCAAAATAATCATAAGGAATCAAACTTCTCATAGTATTCAATGCACTTTATATGAAAGTTTTTATTATATCCCTCTTGGATGCCTATCATATTAGGAATAAATTTATAACCAAAGCAAATTACCATGCTGTTTAAAGACTCTCAAAATAATATAAGTGAAGTACGAGAGTTTATCAATTTCTATCTAATAAAACCACCGCCGTGCTCTAAAATGATATAAGGGAAGCACTAGAGCAAAATTGCCTAGCTCAAAAGATATAAGTGAAGCACATAGAGTATTCTAATAAATCACGATGCATGCGTGTGTCTCTCTCAAAAGATGTGTGCAGCAAGGATGATTGTGGAAAACTAAAAAGCAAAGAATCAAATCATACAATATGCTCCAAGAAAAGCACATATCATGCGGTGAATAAAAATATAGCCTCAAGTAAAGTTACCGATAGACGAAGACGAAAGAGGGGATGCCTTCCGGGGCATCCCCAAGCTTAGGCTCTTGGTTGTCTTGAATATTACCTTGGGGAGCCTTGGGCATCCCCAAGCTTAGGCTCTTGCCACTCTTTATTCCATAGTCCATCAAATCCTTACCCAAAACTTGAAAACTTCACAACACAAAACTCAACAGAAAATCTCATAAGCTCCGTCAGTATAAGAAAATAAATCACCACTTTTGGTACTGTTGTGAACTCATTATTTATTTATATTGGTGTAATATCTACTATATTCCAACTTTTCCATAGTTCATACCCCCCGATACGAGCCATAGATTTATCAAAATAAGCAAACAACACAAAGAAAACAGAATCTGTCAAAAACAGAACAGCCTATAGCAATCTGGATATTTCGAATACTTCTGTAACTCCAAAAATTCTGAAAAATTAGGACCGCCTAAGCAATTTGTTTATTAATATTCTTCAAAAAGAATCGATATTTTATCACGCTCCTGTTAAAAATGATCATTGTTTTCTTGAGCGCAAAAGTTTCTGTTTTTCAGCAAGATCAAATCAACTATCACCGTAAGCTATCCCAAAGGTCTTACTTGGAACAAACACTAATTAAAACACAAAACCACATCTAACCAGAGGATAGATGAAATATTTATTGCAAAACAGAACCTAAAAAGCAAAAACAAAAATAAAATTGGGTTGCCTCCCAACAAGCGCTATTGTTTAACGCCCTTAGCTAGGCATAAAACACGAATAGATCTAAGTATTATCATCTTTGGTATGCAATACATAAGTGGCTCTCATAATAGATTCATAAGGAAATTTAATTTTCTTTCTTGGGAAGTGTTCCATGCCTTTCCTTAATGGAAATTGAAATCTAATGTTTCCTTCTTTCATATCAAAAATCGCACCAATCGTTCTAAGGAAAGGTCTACCAAGAATAATAGGACATGTAGGATTGCAATCTATATTAAGAAAAATGAAATCTACGGGCACATAATTCCTATTTGCAACAATAAGAACATCATTAATCCTTCCCATAGGTTTCTTAATAGTGGAATCCGTAAGATGCAAATTTAAAGAACAATCATCAAATTCACGGAAACCTAACACATCACATAAATTTTTTGGAATCGTGGAAAAACTAGCACCCAAATCACACAAAGCATGGCATTCATAATCTTTAATCTTAATCTTAAGAGTAGGTTCCCACTCATCATAAAGTTTTCTAGGGATAGAAACTTCCAATTCAAACTTTTCTTCAAGAGATTGCATCATAGCATCAACGATATGTTTAGTAAAAGCTTTGTTTTGATTGTAAGCACGAGGAGAATTCAACATGGATTGCAACAAGGAAATACAATATATTAAAGAGTAATTATCATAATTAAATTCCTTGAAATCCAAAAGAGTGGGTTCATCACTACCTAAAGTTTTGACCTCTCCAATCCCACTTTTATCAATTTTTGCATCAAGATATAAAAACTCCGAATCATTGGGACACCTTCTAACTAAAGTTGACTCATATCTAGTCCCATGTTTATCAAGATTTATATTTGAAAACAAAGATTAAATATGAGTCACATCAATCACTTTAAGATCTTCATCATTATTTTCACGGAAACTAGAAGAACATGCTTTTATAAACCAAGCTTTTTTAGCACGCATTTTAGCGGTTCTTTATTTGCGCTCATCAATGGAAATTCTCATAGCTTTGAGAGACTCATTGATATCATGCTTGGGTGGAATAGATCTAAGTTTCAAAGAATCAACATCAAGAGAAATTCTATCCATGCTCCTAGCCAAATCATCAATCTTGAGCAATTTTTCTTCATTCAAAGCATTGAAACTCTTTTGCAAACTCATAAATTCTTTAACACTATTCTCTAATTCATAGGGAATCTTATTATAATTTCCATAAGAATTGTTGTAGGAATTACCATAATTATTAGAGGAATTACTAGGGAATGGCCTAGGATTAAAATTACCTTTATAAGCGTTATTACCAAAATTGTTCCTACCAACAAAATTCAAATCCATAGATTCATTATTATTCTCAATCAAAGTGGACAAAGGCATATCATTAGAATCAATAGGAGCACTCCTGCTAGCAAATAATTTCATAAGCTCATCCATCTTTCCACTCAAAATATTAATCTCTTCAATTGCGTGCACCTTTTTACTAGGGGAAGATCTTTCGGTATGCCATTGAGAATAATTAACCATAATATTATATAGGAGTTTGATAGCTTCTCCTAACATAATTTCCATAAAAGTACCTCCCGCGGCTGAATCTAAAAGATTTCTAGAAGCAAAATTCAATCCGGCATAAAAAATTTGTATAATCATCCACAAATTCAAACCATGCGTAGGGCAATTTCGTATCATCAGTTTCAGCCTCTCCCAAGATTGTGCAACATGTTCATGATCAAGTTGCTTAAAATTCATAATATCATTCCTAAGGGAGATGATCTTAGCGGGAGGAAAATACTTGGAAATAAAAGCATCTTTACACTTATTCCATGAATCAATACTATTTTTAGGCAACGATGAAAACCAAGTTTTAGCACGATCTCGAAGCAAGAACGGAAATAGCTTCATTTTAACAATATCATTATCCACATCCTTTTTCTTTTGCATATCACATAATTCAACGAAATTGTATAGATGCGATGCGGCATCTTCATTGGGAAGGCCAGTAAATTGGTCTTTCATAACAAGATTCAGCAAAGCGGTATTAATTTCACAAGATTCCGCATTAGTAGCGGGAGCAATCGGAGTACTAATAAAATCATTGTTGTTGGTACTAGAAAAGTCACACAATTTGGTATTCTCGTGAGTCATCATGACAAAGCAAGCAATCCAACACATGAGCACACAAAAAGCAAGCGAAGAAGACGAACAGAAGAGGGGCGAAGAAAAGGTAAATCTTTTCGAAAAACATTTTAGAAGTGGGGGAGAGGAAAATGAGAGGCAAACGAAAAATAATGTAATAAAAGAGATGAGAATTTATGATGGGTACTTGGTATGTCTTGGCTTGGCGTAGACCTCCCCGGCAACGGCGCCTAAAATTCTTCCTGCTACTTCTTGAGCTTGCATTGGTTTTTCCCTTGAAGAGGAAAGGGTGATCCAGCAAAGTAGAGTAAGTATTTCCCTAAGTTTTGAGAACCAAGGTATCAATCTAGAAGGAGATGACGCACAAGTCACAGAATACCTGCACAAACAAACACCAACTTGCACCCAACATGATAAAGGGGTTGTCAATCCCTTCACGGTTATTTGCAAAGTGATATCTGATAGAGATGGATAAACGGTGAAGTAATATTTTTGGTATTATTGGTTTATGGAAAGGAAAGTAAAAGATTGCAAAGGAAGTAAATAGGAAACTAAAATTGTAGATCGGAAACTTATATGATGGAAAGTAGACCCGGGGGGCATAGGTTTCACTAGAGGCTTGTCTCAAGATAGAAAATATTACGGTGGGTGAACAAATTACTGCCGAGCAATTGATAGAAAAGCACAAAGTTACGACGATATGCAAGGCAATGATCATGAATATAGGCATCACATCCGTCTCAAGTAGACCGACTCCTGCCTGCATCTACTACTATTACTCCACACATCGACCGACTCCTGCCTGCATCTACAAATATTAAGTTCATAGAACATAGCAACGCATTAAGTAAGATGACATGATGTAGCGGGATATACTCAAGCAATATGATGAAAACCCCATCTTGTTATCCTTGATGGCAACAATACAATACGTGTCGGTTCCCCTTCTGTCACTGGGATCGAGCACCGCAAGATTGAACCCAAAGCTAAGCTCTTCTCCAATTGCAAGAAAAACCAATCTAGTTGGCCAAACCAAATCGATAGTTAAAAGAGACCTACAAAGATATAAAATCATGCATATAAGGATTCAGAGGAGATTCAAATAATATTCATAGATAAGCTGATGATAAATCCACAATTGATCGGATCTCAGCAAACACACGGCAAAAGAGTATTACATCGAATAGATCTCCAAGAACATCGAGGAGAACATGGTATTGAGAATCAAAGAGAGAGAAGAAGCCATCCAGCTACTAGCTATGGACCCGTAGGTCTGTGGTAAACTACTCACTCTTCATCGGAGAGGCAATGGTGTTGATGTAGAAGCCCTCTGTGATCGAATCCCCCTCCAGCAGGACACCGGAAAAGGCCCCTAGATGGGATCTCACGGGTTCAGAAGGTTGCGGCGGTGGAAACGTGTTTTCGTGGCTCTCCTGATAGGTTTTGGAATATTTGAGAATATATAGGTCGGTGGAGTCACGAGGGGCCCACAAGGGTGGGGGTGCGTCCTACCCCCCTGGGCACGCCCTCCGACCTTGTAGCCGCCTCGTGGCTTTTCTGACTTGTACTCCAAGTCCTCCGGATGTCTTCTGGTCCAAGAAAATTCATCGTGAAAGTTTCATTCCGTTTGGACTCCGTTTGATATTCCTTTTCTGTGAAACTCTAAAACACGGAAAAAACAGGGACTCGCACTGGGCTCTAGGTTAATAGGTTAGTCCCAAAAATAATATAAAATAGCATAATAATGCATATAAAACATCCAAAACAGATGATATAATTGCATGGAACAATAAAAAATTATAGATACATTGGAGACGTATCAGCTCTGCCCTTGTTCTTCTCCTGGGAAGCGGTCTTACCAGCACCAGTAGATTTCTTCTTGGATTTGCCCTTCTTCTTGAAACTGGTAGTCTTGTTGACCATCAACACTTGTTTGTTCTTCTGCATCCCAGCTTTCGCAGTTTCGAGCATAGCAAACAACTGGTTTGCACTTTTATCCTTCACGTTCATGTTGTAATTCATGATGAAACCATCGTAAGATGGGGGAGTGAAGCAAGCACAATATCTGTACCGAGTGTTGGCGGAATTCCAAATTCTAGTGAAGCAAGCCTATCAATATAGCCAGCAAGCTTCACTATATGCTTACTCACTGAGGAACCCTCTTTCATCTTGCATTCCATCAGGGCCTTGGTTAATTCAAACCGTTCGGTCCTTGCCTGTTTCTTGTACAAAACTTCCAGTGACCCAATTATAAATTGAGTGGGGGATCATTCAAAACGCTTCTATAGTTCAGGATCCATGCAAGTTAACATGAGGCACTGGATTGACTCATAGTTGTCACTACGAGTAGCATAAGCAGCAACTTCTTCTGGTGCAGCATCTTTTGAAGGAGCTTCACCTAGGGGTTGATCCAGCAAGTACTCCTTTTTAGCACTACTAAGAACAAATCTCAGGTTTTGGATCCAATCCGCGTAGTTTCCATGATTTGCAGCCACCTTTTCTTTCTCAAGCATAGGGGCTAAGTTGAACATATTGCGAGCCATCTACAATTACAAACACACAAATAATTTTAAAAATAATTCATAATTAATTTACAGCACTTATTGTTTAAACAAGTTTTAATATAAAGTGCACTCTGACTCAAATTAATATCCCTCATAATTAATTGTGAGTGATTCAAGATCCAAGTCTACTTCTCTGCCATTGATGTGTGCATCACTGATGACGAGAATTTTGACCGGTAGGCAATCCTTTGCTGATCATATCTCCATATGACTCTTGTTCATCTTTCAATGATTTTTTGCTCTGAGCTCAGAACTATTCTGCCAGAACTTCAAGACAACCCAGTGCAATCTACATGTATGGTCTGACGATTGTTGCTTTACACCCAACAATCCATTTGTACTCATGTGGACATGACACACTCCGAATCGTAAGTGTTATAGATGGTTGCTACCCTGGGAAGAGCACATTTTGACTTGATATTTTAGTGAGAGATCACCCTAATAATTGACTAATATGCAATCAAAGGGTGCAAACAACAAAGGGATAAACATTTTAGGCAATTCATAATAGCATGATATGGTATAGCCCTGGGCGCCGGGAGTCCTCCATGGTCATCTTCAATCTCCAGTTGATGCGACGTGATGACCACTATTTTGTTACCGAGGCAATTGTTTCAAAAACATTGCCATGGTGGCAATCTCAAAAAATTTTGCCGTGGCGACCGTTTCAGAAAACGTTGTCGTGGAAACAAAATCTGAAATTCCGTTGTGGTACGAAATTATAGCTCCTCGTCCCGTGCCTGGTACACCTTCTCCTCGTCGGGGTCCTCCGTGTACGTTTTGCCACCATCACCTGTAACCTATTTCTACGATGTTTACATTAAGGTGGCAATCCCGTGGCTCCAGCCATCATGCCGTGACACGTAGGCCACTTAACATTACAACATATAACCATATCATGCATAAACTCATTATCATGACGAAGGCTATACCACAACATATGCAAACCCTGCAAAACAAAGTTAGATGTCCTCTAATCGATTTTAGCAAAATTATAGTAACAAGGTTAACCAGTTTTAGCAATTAAGACTACACTACTAGGGAAAACCCTAGTAGCAGTGCTTGAAATATGCATAGCAGTAGCGCTGGGTCCAGCGCTACTGCTAGCTCGCTACAGCTAAGTTGTAGCAGTAGCGCTGGTATGGGCAGCGCTACCGGTAAGTATTGTTAGGAGTAGCGCTTCTTGGATCAGCGCTACTAATACCTATCTGTAGCGCTTGTTCATAGGAAGCGTTGCTGCTAATCCGGCGCTACTGCTAGGTGCTTTCCAGCGCTACTGCTAATGTTCCTGCTTTCACCAATTCGCACCCCTCTACGTATTTGTGTTGTATTTATACAGGCTCTATACAATAGTTTCATCACATCATACTAAACATACACTATTCTCATCATATCATAGACATACAGTAGTCTCATCATACCATCATCATCATTCAACACAAATATCATCAAATCTCGAAAATAGCGATACACAAGTGCGATCATGTCATGTCTCGAATAAGTGCAACTGCATGGTCATGGAACACACACAAGTTTCATCATCTCTATCTAAACCATGATGTAGAAGAGAAGAGCGATCAGCATGAGCAAGAGCGCGACTATGTAGTACCGGCGGTCCCGCCCCTGCTCATGCTGGAGTGTCCACCTCAAGTAAACACTTTCCGCTTCGGCTCTGCTGTCGAACCCTCTGTGGCTAGCACCCGGGTACCTGTGCACCTGGGCTTGAGCGGCTGGCCAGTGGTCGTAGACTCCTGGAACCCTCCCAACATACACAGCATAGTATCCCTTCGCCATCTCTGATCTATGTACCTGCATCGTGAGTTGATGAATTGAACGATAATATGCAACATAATGTACTTAAGAAAACAAGGAGGCATAATTAGCAAAATACAAGCAACCAATAGTAAACATAAATGACGAAGTTCCTCATACCCAAACTAATTAACTAGAGTGATCTACGCTAGTTCAGGACCACGGTTTAGTTACATCACATAGTTTCGCCGTGCATAAATTCAAAGTTTTGCCATAGAAAGACAGTAGTGACACATTGTCATCAACAATCAGTCCTCCATGTCGGCGGTCCAATCTTCATAGTCTGGGAGGAAGCACCTGAGCTTCTTGAAAGGCTTCAGGTCCAGACGCTGAGCGAGTAGCAGTGCTCGGACATCTTCCCGCGTGATTGGCCCATGGTAGAACATCCCTGTTGGTTCGAGGACCTGCTTCATGATCACTTGGCAAGTTCAAACTGTATGTGATAAAACTCAGCTCTGATTCGATGATCCGGTGTCCTTCCTATGCTTGTGGCCCAGCTGACAATCTCGGCATCATTGGTAGTAGGTGACATGCGAAGGTGTTGATTATCCCTTCTGTACTCGAGTAGGTGATGCATGAGGTAGAATCCATCAGCCATACTGGTGTGCGGTTGTTGGATGCAGCAGAAGTCGGTCTTATGACCGAAAGCCAGCCCACGATTCCTGTACTTTTTCACCTTGATATATCCACCAGACAGGCTGAAGGTTAACAGGGCACTATCGAGAACACTCTTTATGTGCTTGTAATCCTTTTTCCTGAGGTTCTCCGATGAGTCCAAGTACATCACATGGGAGTATTC
>NC_057814.1:241286479-241290523 GCF_018294505.1 Triticum aestivum
ATGCTTGCAAAGGAATGATTAACACTTACGAAAGGATATGTGCGGATGACTTACGTGGGATGATAAGGCAAGAGAATCACTTCCTTGTCCTTATTAGCGATCATGAATTCGCTGAGGTACTTGCTCGCATAGTGACGGTGCTCTTTGCAAACTGCCAAGAAGCTCTCGTGCATATAGAACGGGTCCGCGATGCAGATATATTTGATGTTCTTGAGCCTGATGAAGTACTTCAGATACAGTGCATACATGCGGATGAACTGGAAATCCAGCTTGGTCATGTGGAACATGTCGTAGATGTAGTCAAATCGCAGGATGAACTTATTCGCGGGCCATCTCTCAACGTACAACCTCCCACCCGGCACCTGAGCCACGTAAAGTGGGTATCCTGGTTTTTCCGCGACCATAAGGCTTTTCTCTCTGGCCAGCACATCTTCATGGAGTCTCCTTAGATCATTGTTCAGTATGTGCTCTAGCACTTTCGCAGGTAGGATCGGCTGGCCGGTGACATGGAAGCGCTGCGCACCTTCGACAGGTATTCTGTCTTCCATCCGGGGCTCCAGAGGCGGCTGGCTGCTTGAAGCAGCTCTAGCTCCTTTAGGGCCATTCTTGTCCGGTCTCCTCCTTTGCTTCTTGGTGGGTGGCGGTAGTGATCCCACCATACCTTCCCTAACAACCACCCTAGTGTCGTCGGGCTAATCAGTGGACGGGCCTCGAGGGGTTGCTGGGTACAGGTGGCATCTGGAGGCGTCTCCTGCGAGGATCGCTTGAAGAGAGACTTTTTGCATTCCGCCTTAGGATGTTCTGGCTCCGGCAAATCAGGCAGCATCAAGTCATCATCTCTGCGCTCATAGCCTGAGTCTTCGCCGTCCTGAGCCATCAATCCTCCATCATCATAGGCGGTATTGAAATACTTGTCTGGGGCATCATCCTCATCATCCTCCATGTCATCATCAACATTTGCTTCTTTAACAACGGGGGCTACATCATCTGGCACTAATGGAGGCTCTCCCTCGCGTCGTCAACTATCACTCGCCACGACAGGTGCAGGTAATGTGGTAGGTGGGGTGGTGTTCATACCTTCTTGAGAAGGTGGCGTTGGCTTGATACTGGGAGCCTCGAGACGAAGAAGACACTTGGGCCAAGGCAAGAACCAGCTCTTGCATGCGCCAATCATCTTAGGGGTCTCGTCATCATCGACTGGTACCAGAGGAGGCAAATCCTCGAAGCCCGCTAAGACACTGATCACGTTAACCTTGAAGACGCCATCGGGCATCTCTCGGTTGTGGAACATGCGGTCCTTTGGCTTCACGATCGTTGCCTTTCCCACGGCCACCTTCTGGTCGTTGATGTCCTAGAGTAGGGTGCATGGGGTGTCATCGGCCTACGAAGGAGACATGTCTGCGACGTCAAACATCCGAAAGGCAACTGAAACAGAAGACTATAGACATGCTGGTGAAAAGGTATGACGCGTAATTACCGTGAGGGTGTCGAGCTCAGCCAGCGATCAAGGCCCACCGACCATGCAAGAGACGGAGGTCGGGCTTCTATGAATAGGAGCAGGACCTTTTGCAGTTGCTTGAGCAGGTGCTGGTGCTCTGGTGTTCACCGAATTGCTCCCGACAAAGCTAGGAAGGGGAAAGTCCTCCGGCCGTGCATTTGGATTGTTCTTCATGAAATCCCATAGTGCCGGAAGCAAGCTGACCACCGCGTCAGTGACCACTGCAGAGACGGCCCCGAGCAACTCTTCTTTGGTCTCAGCTTTGGTCTTTTCGACCGCAATCTTGACCTTCTCGTCGATGCTCTGCTGAGTGATGACCGAGCCTCTCTTCCTTCTTTCCTCTAGCTCCTCGGGGTACCACGTCTTCCATGAGGTGCCATCTCTGACACTGTGCACACGTCCATAGGACGGCGGCTTGTCCACCGGGACATTCTTCAGTATGTTCAGGGCCCGGTTGAATGGGGTGTCCCACTTGGGCCTTGCCGACGACTGTGATGACTCGTCGCTTTCGGCTGCCTTTTAGTGCTGCCCTTTCTGCAAAAGGAACGTGGATGGTTTACTAATGTGACAAAACTTGCAGTCGAATTGATTGGAAGCTATAATATGATAATGTGGTAATATAACAATTCCCAGAAGTCTCATGAACTCCCTCGTGTTCGGGTCCGTGTAAAAGAGCTTTTTTTCTTTGTCCCACTTGTACCGGGCCCTGATCCGGTCATGCTCCAGCGGGTCGCCGAACTCCACCAAGGGGTCGGGGATTCCGTGATTTTCACGTTCGGCGTCCTCCTAGGCCCATACGGCCCTCTTCCCCTCGTAACCACGGCTTCCGAGGCGGTGGGGAGGCGTGTTCCTGGCCTGGAGCGCCTTTATTTTCTTCGACTTTGCCTTGACACTTTCTTTAGCGCAATTCTCCTTGAATTTTGCAAAGTTCTCTTCTATTATTGACGAATTGTCAGCATGAATCTTGGACCACGGTTCATTCTTCGCAATCGCTTTTTTCAACCGAACTTTCCAGGCGGACAAGTCGTTGGTGAACGTCACCATCGCCTTGTCGTTTATCTTTGTCATGGCGATGTCTTTCCATGGATCTTCATATTCTTTTTCCTTGCGGTCAGGGAACAAGAACCTATTGTGCAACTTCTTTAGGAGCATGTTCTCCATATGTGGTATGAGCCTCAACCTCTCGTCGTAGATGTTGGCGGTTTCCCTATGGATGCATCCAAGTTGATTGCCCCAGCACTTGCGCGCTTCCTCCAGCACCGTTGGCTCTAACTTCTTGGGGTGCATCTCCGTGACCACAATTTGTCCGATGCCAAGCTTGTTTCGTCTTCGTGTCCCCTTCTTCTTCGGTGCTTTATTGGCTACGACAGCATCGTTGCCGGTCTCGGGGTGGTGTCGGTGCCGGTGCCAGTGTCGGGGTTGGTGCCACTGCCGCCACCATGCAACCCCATCTGGTGTTCGTCCAGGTAATGGAAATAGTGATTTGCCGCCTCGATGGGGTCTTCGAGGCGAGCAGAACCACCCGCGACTTCGGCGTCGGTAGACATGTTTCCTATTCAACAACTGTAAATAAAAGATATAATGAAATGAAAAAGGGACCTATATTTGGTCGGAATGTTGATTCATTCCCCTTCTCGCAAATTCCGGGTACTCCATATGTCCTAGTTTCTAGCACAAGTCATGCAGAAAATCACAGAAATTTTTGGCATGACCTTTGCTAAAAAGTGGACATATGGAGCGCCTAAAATTTGCCGAAACGGAAATGAATCAACATTCCGGAAAAACATAGGCCACTCGGATATTCTTCGACAATTGGCACAATTTCATATAACAGATTTGATCGATGCTATCTCAAGAGAACATGGCAACATTATATGACAGATTTCCAAGACTTCGCAAATTAACCAAGTGTTAAAAACAACAACATTGTATAGGCTATTGCATTAGTTTTTATTTGCTACTGTTTTTTTCCTAAATGATCTCTCTCTCGCTCTCTCTCTCTCTCTCTCTCTGCTACTGACCCTAATTAATTAGCTATTGCATTAGCTACTACCCTAAACAAATTTTCCCTAGCTAAATTTGCTCATTTGCTAAAAAAATATTGGCCCTAGCTTCTACTGCCCTAATTAGCTACAGCTTTTTATAAATTTTTGCTACTGTTTCTATAACTAATTTATATACCTACAAAAACTAATTAGCTGCTGTTTTTTTTAAATTTTAGTTACTGTTTTTCATACCTACAAAAACCAATTTGCTACTGTTTTTTATTTGCCCTAAACTAATTTGCCCTAAACTAAATTGCACTAAACTAAATTTTCCCTAAACTAAATTTGCTAAATTGCCCTAAAATAAATTGCTCTCTCTCTGCTACATCTCCTAGCTAGGGTTCATACATCCAACACTTAGAGAGAGAGACAGCAGAGAGCAGAGATAGAGAGAGAGAGAGAGAGAGGGGAGGGCAGGGGAGAGGAGAGGAGAGGCAAAGGCTTACGGGGCAGTGGAGAGGGCGGCGGCGGCTAGGTCAAGGGCGGGCGCGGGCCAGTGAG
>NC_057814.1:241290845-241295546 GCF_018294505.1 Triticum aestivum
GGGCCAGTGAGGTCGAGGGGGGGCGCAGGGGCGCAGGCCGGCGAGGTCGAGGGCGGGCGCAGGGGCGCGGGCCGACGAGGTCGAGGGAGGGCGCAGGGCGATGGCCGGCGGCGGCGAGGTCGTGAGGGCGTCGACGGCGGGCACAGGGGCAAGGTGGAGATGGGGGGGCAATAGGACTTGGTGAAATTTTTAGCCCGCGCAGTGCGGGGGTTAACTTAGCTATAGCGGTAGCGCTGGTTTGTAAACAATCGCTATAGCTAAGTTAGCTATAGCGCTTGTTTACAAACCAGCGCTACCGCTCTCTTTTCCAATTTTTATTTTTTAAATTCTAAAATACTTAGCTATAGCGCTGGTCCACACACAATCGCTACTGCTATTTTCCTTTTCTAGATTTTAGTTTTATTTTATTTTACTATTTTCCTTTTGTTTTTTATTTATTATTTTCCTTTTCTTTTCTGTTTACTTTCCTTTTTCTTTTGTACTGCTTTCTCCCTTTTGTTTTTGTTTTTCTCCCGACGGCGGCATCTCCCTCTCCCCCACTGCGCGAATATCACCGGAACCATGCATGTCGTGGTAACATATCAGTTGACCGATAACGGTTACTTAAGTGCGTACCCAAAATAGATACATATATATAAATGTAGGTTTCTGATCAGCTGCGTCGACGACGTTTCACATTGAGCTTCTTCCCTTTCTTGTTCGTTGCCGAGTAATTGAGCCCCTCCTTGTGACTTTTCCGGAGCCATGGATTACCATCTTTCTTAGGTAATGTAGTATTGATTCTTCTTTTCACGTATGCTTCATCGTCATCGTCATCTTCCCTCATCGGGTTGCCGTATTGGTAGTAGTCTTCCTCGTTGGCTACTCCATCCATTCCGACGATGCTCCTTTTGGATCTCCTCACGACAACACGGCTGGGATTGGCCAGGTCGGTTATGAAGAAGCATTGTGTCACGTGCTTAGCGTGTACCCATGGCTCATTTTTGGCGATGACGTTAACGTTCACGGGAGTGCTCTTCGCGTCGGGTATAGACATGGTGGTGAAATACTTGTTTTCTCTTACGACGTCCTTGGCCCATCTGACACAGAACATCGTCACATCGTGCATTCCAGCATAGTCAAGCTCCCATATCCCTTCGACCCTTCCGTAGAATCTCTCAGTTGTGCCGTTGGCGTCAGTCACGCTTTGAATTGTCACCCAAGAGTTCTGGTAATCACTGTCCATGTCTTTGGCCTCTGTGTAGAACGTGTAGCCATTGATATCGTAGGACTGATAGGTCGCGAGCTTGGGTGCGGGGCCATGTGCTAAGGCGTGTACGAGCAATCCGTCCGAACTACCCTCTTCCGGGGGATTTTCAAGAACTTGTTGTTTAAACTAGTGCAAGAAAGTGGCGTTGTGCTCTACAGTAACTTCTTCGTCCGTCTTGAGCATCCCCTTATCACGGTACTTCTTTGCGATGGTTTCTTTGTGTTGTGCCACATAATCATCTACCACATCTAGGTGTTGTAGCACTACGAAGTTAGCCCTGTCAAAGTCGTTCCGTATATCCGAGTAGTCCACGTGCAATTCCCTCCGGCCGTTGTTGTGACCATCTCCTTCGAGCTTCCCATCGTGCTTCTTGATGGGCAAACCAACAACAGGGTCTCCGACGCGTATATAATTATCGCAAAAGGAGACCCACTCATGCGTCAGATACCCCTGGATGATGCTCCCTTCCGGACGGGACATGTTACGAACGAATCCTTTGATGACCCCATTCATCCTCTCGAACGACATCATGCTGTGAAGGAATGTCAGCCCGAGGTCAATGATGGCGTCCACGATGTGGACACACAGATGCACCATGACGTCAAAGAATGCGGGCGGGAAGTACATCTCAAGCTCACATAGTATGACAACGATCTCTTCCTGTAGCCTTCGGAGCTGCTTCACACTTATGGACTTTTGAGATATAACGTCGAAGAAGTTGCAGAGACCAGTAAGCGTGTCACGGACGTGCTTCTCCATTATCCCTCTAATGGCAACCGGGAGTATCAGCGTCATCATCACGTGACAGTCATGAGACTTCATCCGCTGAACCTTTTCTTCTTGGGGTCTAGAAATCTGCTTATCTTCCCACAGTAACCAAAACTGACTTTGATTCTCATAAGGCACTTGATGAATTGATCGATCTCCTTCGCACTTAAGGTGAAGTAAGAAGGGGGGCAATAATTCTCCTCCTTCTTGTTGACTTTTCTGCCCCTTCCCCCCTCCTCCATCTCCGTCTCCATCTCCTCCATCGACTTTTTACGGTGGAGATCTTTCCTGATCTTAAAATCTTCCAAGTCTTTCCTTGCCTTCGGCCCATCCTTGGTCTTCTCCGGCATGTTCATCAGTGTGCCAAGCAAGATCTCGAGGACATTCTTCATGATATGCATTGGATCAAGGCAATGAGGTGTGTCATGATTGGGCCAGTAATCCAAGTCCCAGAAAACAGACCTCGTTTTCCATACCTTCAGCAGCGGCTCCGACGCCTTTTTGATCTTTCCCGGCGCGGGGCATTGTTCCCAGTTTCTGAACAGCTCGTCGATTTCGGCGCCGCTCCTCTTACGTGGAGGTCCTCGAAGCTCAGCCAACCCATTGAATAGATCTCCACACTTTCTCCACGGGTCATCCTTCTCGAGCCATCTACGAGGCCCCATGTACACGATTTTCCCGGACCCGCCATCTTTCGTTGACGTAAGCTGCTGAGACGTTGTATCATCCATGCACCTCGTGCATCCGCAGTATCCGTGGCACACCTGGCCTGAGGTGTACCCGTAACTGAGATAGTCGTGCACCATCGTCATCAGCGCGGCTCTCATATGGAAATATTCTCCTTTGCTGGCGTCCCATGTCCATGCCGGTTTTTTCTATAACGTGTCTAGCTCCTCTTGCAGAAGCCCCATATACAGGTTAATACTATTTCCCGGTTGTTTTGGCCCTTGAATCAGCATGCTCATGTGTATGTACTTTGTCTTCATGCACTTCCATGGGGGGAGGTTGTACATCCATACAAACACGGGCCATGTGTTGTGGTTGGTGTTCTGGTTTCCAAACGGATTAATGCCATTGGTACTCGCACCAAGCACGATGTTCCTTGGATCTTCTGCAGCAAATCCATATACGACGTTGAATGCTCTCCACTGGCTACCATCTACGAGGTGTCTCAGCCTCAGATCATGTCCAGCGTCAGGCTTCTTCCTCTCCGCGTGCCAGCGCATGAGCTTTGCTTCCTTAGGATCTACGAAATACCGCTGCAGACGGGGAGTGATCGGAAAGTACCATACAACTTTCCGAGGAGCTTTCTTTCCTGCCATTTTTTATCGAGAAGCATTGCACACTGGACAACTGGTTTTTCCCGCGTGCTCCCCCGATAAATGATGCAATTGTTGATGCATGCATGGTACCTAATGTGCGGCAAATCAAAAGGGCAAACGATTTTCTTGGCCTCCTCGACACTAGTAGGACACAGGTTCCCCGCGGGAAGAACTTTATTATGTAGAAACCTCAAATGCTCATTGAGGCTTTTGTCTGTCCATTTGTTTTTGGCTTTCGTCTTTAGAAGTTCGAGCGTGAAACTCAAGCGGGTCACCTCGGGATCACAACCGTCATACAATGGAGTCCTCGAGTCTACTTCGAGTTGCGCCAACTTGGCCTCCTCTCTAGAAGCAGCTCTCTCGCTAGTCGTACTCTTGCGAAGGAGGTCTCGAACATGAGGGTCCTGCACGACTGCACTTAGTAGCATCAAAGACTGCGGCGTGATCGCTGCCTCTTCTCCGCCATGTCCAGACTCTTCTTCGTCCAGAAACTTCTCCACCACCGTCGTCATTTCCGGACTCTTCCCCGCCAACATGTCCGGTGCCATCGTCTTCTTGTCGATCGGTCATCTCTTTGTCTAGCCCCATGTCGTTATTCCCTGCCATGTGGATGTCCTCATCATCATCTTCTTCAGTTATCCACTGAGTATAGCCATCCATGAAACCATTCATCAGCAGGTGCGCCTTTAAAGTGCCACGATCAAAAGGGTCCAAAAGGACTCCTTCCTTGCATCTTGCACACGGACATCTACAGTCCGATTATTTGCATACATGTCCATCACCACGGATTGCATGTACCGCTCCACCTTCCATTCACTCACCTTCATGACCCACTACACAGTATAACAAGCAAAAGGGTTATGAAATAAATAATGCATGCTTCAAAGTCATATATATATAATTTTGGCATGACCTTGCCTAAAAATAGGACATATGAGTTTGCTCGGAATTCACCGAAACGGAAATAAATCGACATTTCGGCAAAACATAAGCAACTCGAGGGCATGTCACTAGCACAAATCTCTCCATATATATATCCCAAACACACGTATTCTCATTCACACACATATTCCCATTCTTAAATGAACAACTTTTTACTCACCTATATATCTCTCCCGAGAGAGACCGAGAGCACGCGGTTAATTAGATGATGAGAGAGAACGATCGACAGAGCATGTGTGGTTGGCTAAATAGCTAGCTAGATCTAGTTGTTGGGGAGGAGAGGTGAATCTAGCTAGCTAACTAATGGAGAGGGGTTATGGTGGATGGGGGCATTAATGGGGGAGAGAAGTGAGGTGTAGGAGAAAGAGAGAGGCCATTTATGGAGGAGGGTGCCATTAATGAGGAGAGAAGAGAGGTAGG
>NC_057814.1:241295860-241325722 GCF_018294505.1 Triticum aestivum
ATGGTGGAGAGTGGAGAGTGGAGAGTGAAGAGGGGAGAGGGGAAAGGAGGGGGAGAGAGGGCAAAGTGGGGGAGAGGAGGGGGAGGGGTGGGAAAGGTGGCACCAGCCGCAACTACCAGTAGCGCCGCTTAACAAAGCGTGCTGCTGCTAAGGGACTTAGTAGTAGCGCTTTCCAGGAAAAGCGCTACTACTAAGTCGGGCCCATTAGCAGTAGCGGTGCAATAAAAAAAGCGCTACTACTAAACTTTTAGTAGTAGCGCTGGATTCTGTACAGCGCTACAACTCCACCTACCGTCAGTGGGCTCGTCTGGTCCCACATAGTAGTAGCGTGTTTTTGTTCCCCAGCGCTACTACTATGGAGATATTAGTAGCGCTTGCTATTTTACAGCGCTACTGCTAATTAGCAGCAGCGGTTGCTCTTTTACAGTGCTACTACTAAGCTACTGTGTATAAGCATTTTTCTAGTAGTGCTAGCCGAATGAAATATGCCCTAGAGGCAATAATAAAGTATTATTTATTTCCTTATATCATGATAAATGTTTATTATTCATGCTAGAATTGTATTAACCGGAAACATAATACATGTGTGAATACATAGACAAACAAAGTGTCACTAGTAAGCCTCTACTTGACTAGCTCGTTGATCAAAGATGGTTATGTTTCCTAGCCATAGACATGAGTTTTCATTTGATTAACGGGATCACATCATTAGGAGAATGATGTGATTGACTTGACCCATTCCGTTAGCTTAGCACTCGATCGTTTAGTATGTTGCTATTGCTTTCTTCATGACTTATACATGTTCCTATGACTATAAGATTATGCAACTCCCATTTACCGAGGAACACTTTGTGTGCTACCAAACGTCACAACGTAACTGGGTGATTATAAAGGTGCTCTACAGGTGTCTCCAAAGGTACTTGTTGGGTTGGCGTATTTCGAGATTAGGATTTGTCACTCCGATTGTCGCAGAGGTATCTCTGGGCCCACTCGGTAATGCACATCACTATAAGCCTTGCAAGCATTGCAACTAATGAGTTAGTTGTGGGATGATGTATTACGGAACGAGTAAAGAGACTTGCCGGTAACGAGATTGAACTAGGTATCGAGATACCGACGATCGAATCTCGGGCAAGTAACATACCGATGACAAAGGGAACAACGTATGTTGTTATGCGGTCTGACCGATAAAGATCTTCGTAGAATATGTGGGAGCCAATATGAGCATCCAGGTTCCGCTATTGGTTATTGACCGGAGAGGTGTCTCGGTCATGTCTACATAGTTCTCGAACCCGTAGGGTCCGCACGCTTAACGTTACGATGACGGTTATATTATGAGTTTATGTGTTTTGATGTACCGAAGGAGTTCGGAGTCCCGGATGAGATCGGGGACATGACGAGGAGTCTCGAAATGGCCGAGACGTAAAGATCGATATATTGGACGACTATATTAGGACTTCGAAAAGGTTCCGAGTGATTCGGGTATTTTTCGGAGTACCGGAGAGTTACGGGAATTCGTATTGGGCCTTAATTGTCACGACCGGTTTTCCAATAAAACATTTATTGAGAAACCGATCCCTTTAATGGACCAGTAGTGAAGAATCCTTCTTATTGGTAGACAAATTCTTGATTACAGAAATATCCAGGAGTACTAAATATAGTACAAGGTTGAGCGGAGGCTGCTCAACAATTTATTACAAGCACGCCGATATTATACATAAAGGCGGATATGACACAAGGGGTATGGTGGCATAACTACTGACTCGTAATAAAAGTGGTGGTGGATATGTCACAGTGAAGTGGGTGACAGGACTCCTAAATCTTACAGCTCATCGAGCGTCGGGGTGAGGCTCGAGGACTTTTATTTGGGTGGCGGAAGCGTATATAAAACAAGTGACCAAATCCAGGATCGCACGGGACTGACTGGGACTCCTCTAGGCGTCGGACTCGCTATCAAACTCATCATCCATGAGATCGCCTTCGTCGACATCTGGCCAAATCAACAAGCCAGGTGAGTACTATGAATGTACTCGCAAGACAGTTTGGACATAAGATATAACAAATGCAAACATGATGCACATGGGCAGATTAATAATGTGCACTCCGATAATAAACTTGCACTGCATGGGAAATAAAAAGGAAGTCGGGCGGTAGTCCTCCCGAAATCCCAAAGTAATACTGAAGGCCAATCGAGTGTCTGAAATGACTCCTCGAAAGGGTACAAATAAATTAACAATGCCACAGTCGGGCGTCAGGGCGACACCACATAAAGGGCTTATAATGGAATATAAACGACAGTGCGTGCCACAGTCGGACGTCTGAGCGACATCACGTAAAGGGCTTATATCAAAAGTAAATAACGAGAGTGCCACAGTCGGACGTCTGAACGACATCACATAAAGGGCTTATATCAAAAGTAAATAACAAGAGTGCCACAGTCGGACGTCTGAGCGACATCACATAAAGGGCTTATATCAAAAGTAAATAACGAGAGTGCCACAGTCGGACGTCTGAGAGACATCACATAAAGGGCTTATATCAAAAGTAAATAACAAGAGTGCCATAGTCAGACGTCTGAGCGACATCACATAAAGGGCTTATATCATAACTCGATATTCCAGTAGCTCATGAAGTTAAATCATCTCAAGGAAATACTCAGGTACGAAATAATAAAATGGTTAGTCCATCCATAGGAATAACATTCAACCGGGTTTACGACTCAAGCTTGCTCACCGGGGATTTCCACGGAGACTGACACAGGGACAGACACTGAGACTGATATGGATACTGTTTGGATACATTGACCCAGGTCCTTGACCATGGACACGATGACTCGGAAGGTTTTGACTCTGCAGAGATTGTACTCTTAACCACAGCCAACGGATTTCGGTAGTCACAAGGGACTAGTTCCGTTTACGGTATTTTAGGAGAAACACATCTAACCAGTACACACCCATTCCACATTCCGTTGCCAGGAATCACCCTAAGCAACGTTCAAGAAAAACCTTGAGACGGGGAGGCTACAACCTCGCGTAGCATGGGATCAAATTTATATCGCGCGCTCTAAGGGGTGCCCCCCTCTCGGTCCCAACTGGAAACACCCATGCCCCCTGACCGGATGACTGGCTTTAATCCAGGGCCATGGAACCCTCATCTCGGCCCCTCTATTTGGTGTGTACAAGGAAAGAGGTTTGCAACTTACTAAACCGTATTCTTTGCAGAAAACATGTGGCAGCACGGAAGGGGACGAACGGTAACGTGGCTCGGTCCACGTTAACGTCGGGGTTTAACGGTTGACATAAGACTGGCATGCTACTACAATACCATCTTACTACCTCTCATGTCACCACATGATCAGGTCATCTCCCATCAAAAGATCACGTCAAACTTCGAAGCACACGGGTAGTTTCCTTGCATGCAACGTGACACTCACCGATGCCCATATGCCATGCACAAACTATTCAAGCAAACATGCAAAACACTCATCATATCAAAGGTTCAAACATGCTTGCCTGGTTCGGAGAAGTCGGAGTATAGCTCGGCGAAGTTTGCGGCTCCGTCACCTCCTCCAGTATCTACGGTATAAAGAAACCGTATACTAACGTGAATACCGTTGCGTGTATAAATATTCTTCGAAAAAATTTCCAAATAAATACTATAAAAAACTAGACAAAAATATAAGACTGACGAAAAAAGAATCAACCAAAAAGCATCTTTTGTTTAAAAGATATAAGGGTTTTAGTCCAAGGACTAATCTGTGATGAAACAGAAAAGATCCAGGGGCTCGTTTGAAAAGGCAGAAAACGCTTCGGTACGAAATACGCCAGCCCAGAAGGAAAACATACTTTGCCCGAAGGCGCCTTCAGAAAACGGTTCGAAGGAAAAGAAAGAGAGGCTGACGGGGGGGTCCCACCCGTCAGGTTCAAACTCCGAACAGGGCTCGCCGGCGCCCGAAGGCTGCGGTGGTCGCCGGCGTTGATCCACGGCGAGGTAGGGGGATCGGAGGGTACCTACGGGTTCAGGGTGTCCTTCCGCGTCGGTGCGTGGTGGACTTGACCGTCGGCGAGCACCACGGCGACGGTGGCCTTATCTCCGGCGGACGGTGGTTCGGGCGAGGGCGGAACTCTCCGGTGGGTGTTGCAAACTCCAAATTAGGGCGCGGGTTAGAGAGGTGGATGCACTAGGAGGCTACTGGCATGAGTTGAGCGGCGGGGGTGCACGCACTGGAGCGAATCTTGCCGGATCCCGAAGCGGGTCGAGGCGGCCGGAGTTGGGGAAGATGACTTCCTCGACGCCTTCCCAGTGGCTTGCCGTGGTTCTTGTGGGGTGGAGAGATGGTGCGTGTTCGAGTTCGAGCTCGGGACCTCCTTTTATAGGCGATCCGAGGAGGTGGCCGTGAACGGGATAACGCCGGCGAGGAATTACGGCGAGGCAGAGGTTGGGCAGGAGGTTTAGGTGATTTGGCATCACCGTGGTGGTCCACTAGCACCGTTTCTCAGCTAAAACCTCGGTCGAACTTGGGTAATGCTTCGGTCCTCGACGGAACGGCCGTACGGGCACAACAGTGGCAGGGAGCGCGCTCCGTGCCTCCCAGTTCACGACAACGGCTCTGCAGCGTGCACATAGGAGGGGACGGCCACGCGGTGGCCTCTGGTGGCTTGGGCGGTGCTGGACGGCGCCGTCCCTCGCTGCGCCTCTCTGGCAGCCGCAGCGGGCGCTGCTGCCGCCGCGCATGGGGCGATGCACCTCGGCCAGCTCGCCGCCGACGCCCGCAACCTTCCAAGCGAACGTGCGGTGTGGTGGATAAGAAGGAGGAACATGGCGCAAGGTGCCACTGCAGTCACTGGCGAGATCGACATGAGTCTCTGAAGAAAACGACATCGGCTACTGAAACTGTTTCTGAACTCTGAACTTCGACAGGTACAGTGCATGCCAGGTGTTCGACGATATGATTTGGGCACGAGGAAAAAAATTCTGGAGCTGGGACTTGGTGAGGTGACCTCTTGATGCATCTAGAGGCTGCCTGAATTTTCTCAAATTTTTAGGAGAAGAAAACAAGTGAATTTCACCAAATTTTGCAAATATGGCCCAAACTTGCAGCAAGCACATTTTGAAAATTTTGAACTGGAGTCCAGTGGATCTTCATGGATCTTGGTTGAGGGTTCTAAGGACTAGCCAGGGAAACTTGTTTGGAGACAAAACTCAAAGGAAAACTAGTGGTTCCTTTGTAAATCTCCAAGGGCCAAAATAGGAGACAGAAAAGATTTTGATTAAAAATAAATGGAGATAAAAATCATGGGGAAGTTTAACTTGCTGGATTGGAAGTTTGACTTGACACAAAGTGGGGAGATGGCCTTTGGGAGGAGTTTTCAACTTAGGTTGTGGCAAGAGATAAATTTTGAGAAGGAAAGGATCACCCCATAAGCCATAGGGCTATTTATAAAGAAAAGGTTTTCCAAAACTTTCTCAAGGAAAGACACTTGTGTTGAGTCAACACAAGATGAAAAACCTCCAAGACCAAAGATCAAGTTTTGGATGAACTCAAGGAAAATACTTGTCATAAAAGAAAAAAATTTGAGAAGGAGAGTCGTTTAGAAGAAAAATTTAAATAACCTCCTTCAAATCAAATAAAGGATTTGATAAAACCAAACAAAAAAAATTTTGGGTGTCACAACACCTACCCCCTTAGGAAAAATCTCGTCCTCGAGATTTCAGCTGATCCTCAAATAGATGTGGGTACTCTGCGTGAAGAAAATCCTCTCTTTCCCATGTTGCTTCATCCTCGGTGTGATTGCTCCACTGAACCTTGAAAAATTTAATTGTTTTCTGACGGGTCCTCCTTTCAGACTCTTCCAACATTTTTACTGGCCACTCTCTGTAGGTGAGGTCTGGTTGCATGTCAATGCTCTCATGAGATACATGCTTTTCCGGGTTGCTCACACACTTCCTTAACTGTGAAACGTGGAACACGTCGTGGACGTCTGACAGCTCTTTGGGTAGGTCTAGCTGGTAGGCTACTGTACCTCTTCGTGCAACTATACAGAAGGGTCCAATAAATCTTGGGGCTAGCTTTCCTTTAATTTTGAACCGTTGCAGGCCCCAGGGACACTCGTAGGTATACATATTCACCGGGTTCAAAGCTGACCTTACAATGTTTTTGATTGTAATAGCTCTTTTGTCGGCTTTGAGCTGTCTTGAGTCGGTCCCTGATTTGTTTAACTTTCTCCTCGGCTTCCTTGAGCATGCCTGGGCCGAAGATATGACTGTCACCTGTTTCTGACCAATTTAATGGGGTACGACATCTCCGTCCGTACATTGCTTCAAAAGGTGCCATTTGTAGGCTGGCTTGGTAACTGTTGTTGTATGCGAACTCGTCATATGGGAAGCTTTCCTCCCAACTGGTTCCATAGGTGAGAACAGAGGCTCTCAGCATGTCCTCTAGGATTTGGTTTACGCGTTCAGTTTGTCCATCAGTCTGGGGGTGGTACGCTGTACTGAATGCTAGTTGAGTACCCAGAGCTTGTTGTAAATGATCCCAAAATCTAGAGACGAAATGAGTGCCCCGGTCGGATATTATGGTCTTTGGGACTCCATGCAGACAAACTATACGGGAGAGGTAAAGCTTAGCAAGCTTCTGAGTGGAGTAGGTTGTCTTCACGGGAATGAAATGTGCTACCTTGGTTAGCCTATCTGTGATGACCCATATGGCATCATTTCCGCGTTGTGATCGAGGTAGTCCGACGATAAAATCCATTCCAATCTCGTCCCATTTCCACTCAGGTATCCTGTTTGGCTGTAGCAGCCCTGCTGGTTTTTGGTGCTCGGCTTTAATGCGCTGACACGAATCACAACATGCAATGAATGTGGCTATATCCCTTTTCATACCGTGCCACCAAAATCTTTCCTGAATGTCTTTGTACATTTTGGTTCCTCCAGGGTGGATTGAATATGGGGCGGTGTGGCTTTCGGTTAGGATTTGCTGTTTGAGGTCCTCAATGTTTGGTACGCAAAGTCTGTCCCCGTACCATAATACTCCCTCATTGTCTACGACGAACTCTGAAGCCTTGCCGAGGCTCACTTTTCTCTTTATACCTTCGATGCTGGGATGTCCATGCTGAGCCTTCTTAATCCGTTCCATTAGGGTGGGCTGTATCTCCAGATTTGACACGTTGCCCTCGGCGACTATCACCATGTTGAGTTTGGCGAGCTCCTGCTGAATTTCAGGCCTCAAGTTCTGTGGACTGTCGTTGCTCGAGCTGGGGTTCCGACTAAGAGCGTCTGCCACTACATTTGCTTTTCCTGGATGGTAGTGAATGCCGACATCATAATCCTTGACTAATTCCAACTAGCGTCGTTGTCGTAAATTGAGCTCTGGTTGCGTTGAAATATATTTAAGGCTTTTACGATCCGTATATATTTTACAACGATTTCCCAGCAAAAAGTGACTCCACTCTTTGAGTGCATGGATGACTGCTGCTAGCTCCAAGTCATGAGTAGGATAATTTTCTTCATGCTTCCGTAGTTGCCTGGAAGCATATGCGACAACTTTGCCGTCCTGCATCAATACGCATCCGAGGCCCTTCCGGGATGTGTCACAATACACTTCAAAACTTTTGTGTATGTCCAGCACAACCAAAACCGGTGCTGTTGTTAATTTCCTTTTGAGTTCTTGGAAGCTTTTCTCGCACGCTTCAGTCCATACAAATTTCTTATCTTTCTTGAGTAACTGTGTCATTGGTTTTGCCACGGTGGAGAATCCTTCAATAAACCTTCGGTAATATCCAGCCATTCCTAGGAAACTTCGTACATCTGTTACGTTGGCTGGTGGTTTCCAGCCAAGTACGGCTTTGACTTTTTCTGGGTCTACGGCAACGCCTTCTTGGGTTAATACATGGCCTAGAAAACCAACCTGTCTTAGCCAAAATTCACATTTGCTAAATTTGGCGTACAATTGATGTTTCCTTAATTCTCCCAGTACAATTCTGAGATGTTCAGCATGTTCTTCCGGTGTCTTTGAGTATACCAGAATATCATCAATGAACACCACAACAAATTTGTCCATAAATTTCATAAACACTTTGTTCATGAGGTGGACGAAATATGCGGGGGCGTTCGTCAGCCCAAACGGCATTACTGTGAACTCATATAATCCGTATCTGGAGGTGAATGCTGTCTTAGGGATATCTTCTGTCCGTACCTTTAATTGATGATACCCCGATCTTAAATCAATTTTGGAGAACACCTTGGCTTGTGCGAGTTGGTCAAATAAATCATTTATCTGTGGCATCGGATATTTGTTTTTGATGGTGACCATGTTGAGTTCTCGATAGTCTATACACAATCTCAGTGTCCCATCCTTTTTCTTGGCAAATAATACTGGTGAACCCCAAGGTGAGGAGCTGGCTCGTATAAATCCCTTGTCCAGTAATTCTTTTATTTGCTTCTTTAATTCTACCAACTCGGAGGGTGCCATTCTATAAGGTTTCTTGTAAATGGGGGTGGTGCCAGGTGCTAGTTCAATGCTGGACTCTATATCCCGGTCTGGTGGCATGCCAGGTAGTTCTTCGGGAAATACGTCAGGAAACTCACACACCACTGGAACTTTCCTTAATTCTGAAATGTCCACCTTGTTCAACTTTGGTTGCCGTGACCTTGGTCTTTCTTGAGCCGCAACTTTTATTGTCTTGCCGTGATGGTGAGTGAGGATTACAGTCCGATTGAAGCAGTCGATAAATCCCTTGTTGGTGGTTAACCAGTCCATTCCTAGGATAACATCCAGTCCTTTATTTTCCAACACGATGAGATTCTCCTGAAACTTTAGTCTTTCAAACTCAATAATCACACCTTGGCAGTAACTCTGAGTGATCTGCTTATTCCCGGGGGACTTGATGATCATGGACTTTTTCAAAGGAAGTATCGGAAAACCATGTTGCAAAACAAAACTCTTCGAAATGAACGAGTGAGAAGCTCCAGAATCAAACAAAACCGTGGCAGGTATTGTGTTGACAGGGAACGTACCGAGCATGATATCTGGGGCATTCTGTGCTTCCTCCTTGGTCACATGGTTCAAGTGACCCTTCTTGTGATTGTTGTTGGGGTTGAAGTTGTTACGCCTGGGGGCTGGATTATTTCCACCATTGTTTGGCTTGGGGGCCGAGTTCCTTGGCTTTGGGCACTGTTTGGCATAGTGTCCTTCCTCTCCGCAAACATAGCAAGTAACACCTGGGCGGTACGTAAAGTCCTTGTCCCTTGAATGAAAATGTTTGGTTGGCCTTAGAGCAGTGGTCGTGGATTTTCTCGCTTCATTCCTCTGAATATCAGTCCTGCTCCGGTTGTTGCGAGCATGAGTCGTCTTGTCCCTTTTTCGCTTGCGAATATCCTCCAGGCTGCGGCGCTCATTCTCCAATGTAATAGCCTTGTCAACCATTGTTTTGAAATCTGGAAAGGTGTGTACGACCAGTTGGCACTTAAGTGCTGGCGCCAGGCCGTCCAAATTTTTTTCCATCTTTTATTTTCAGTCATATGCTCATCGTAGGCATAACGAGATAGTTGAGTAAACTGACTATTGTACTCAGTCACTGTCATGCCTCTCTGCTTGAGGTCATCAAACTCCCTTTTCTTGATCTTTATAATGCTCCTGGGAATGTGCGTCCCACGAAAACCTTTCTTAAACTCTTCCCAGGTGATGTTATGTTCATTGGGGTGCATGTGTAGAAAATTTTCCCACCATGCTGCAGCTGCTCCAGTGAGGTAGTGGGGTGCATAAAGCACCTTCTCACGGTCTGAGCATTGTGCAATAATCAACTTCCTTTCGATGTCTCGAAGCCAATCATCGGCCTCAAGCGGCCTATCAGAGTGAGCGAACGTTGGAGGACGTGTCTTCTGTAGTTCAGACAACTTGGAATGCGGTTGGTATGGTTCACGGTGATTTCCCATATTGATAACGCGATTCATCATTTCTTGATGCTGCTGCTGGCTTTGTTCGAAAAGGCGGCATACTTGAGAAAATGCTGCCTCGCTGCCCTGCTGACTAGACTGCCCCTGTGTGAAGTTGTTGCTTGTCTGGGTTCCATAAACTTCTTCCGGTGGATTTGGCATGGAACGAGTCCAGGGACGAGGCATTTTCCACTCTGGGGTATTTTTTTGCAAAACTCATGAGAAGAACTGTGTGGCACAAGGAATAATTTTTGCAAAAGGCGAAAATTTAAAAGACCTCAAGATTTTTTATTTTATTTTTTTAAGAAAAATACTTGATTGCGCATGGAGAAGGACTGCTCAGTACATAATTTACACTTGATTCGTAATTATACAATACATCACTCAGGATGTGCGTACACATTCCTAACATGTTATTTGGCTAGTGCACTTCTCCGAGTTCCTACATGATGCGCACACAAACTACTTCTCACCAAATCTATGTACATATAAACATATCATACATGCTGGCACAACGCACGGCTGCTAGGCGCACTCAGTCGGAGATGGTGAAAAATTCCCTCGGCCTGCCGAGGGTAAGACCCAGTGGTGCAGGAGACTCAACCTCCTCCTCCTCCCTAATAGGCTCCAGGCGCGTAGCACTGCGTTGAGGAGCTGGTGCGGGTGCGGCCGGCGGTGCAGCTCTACTTGGAGTAGGAGCAATGACTTGGTCGAACTCCTCAGTGGTAGGTAGACGGCGAGCGGTGGCTAAAATGGCAGGTGCATAGGATGCTGAGGACGAGACGAAAGTCAGTGGCGGTGCCATGTGGAGAAGCTCCCTCCTGATGGCAGAACAGCCCTGAACTGAGTCCATACGGGCGGCCACAAGGTCGTCCACGAGGTTGTCGAAAGCTGCCTCCAGAGCTTTGAGATACTCAACAAGCATCTCGATAGCCTCATCTCTCTCTCCCCTATGGCAGGCGAATGCATAGTGACAAGTATATGGCACATGGCATGGGAGGTAGCGATAGCGACGAGTCTTCATCGTAGGAAGAACATCCTGAAGACGAGCTATCGCCTCACGGGCGGCCATCTGCATGGCATGCCTCTCCGTAGGCATGGCCCTTCCCACAAAACGGAAGTGGCGAGACGCAGAACGTCCTCCCTTGAACTGCACCATGGCCTGGTGCATAGACACGTCGTCGCTGAGCTTGTGCTGGTAAAGTTTGAACTCTGGACGAGTTGATGGCCCGATCGTGAGCTTGGTGATGGCGACGAGAAGCTTGACAAACCCCTCAGGCACATTGGTGAACACCCGTGTCTCGCAGTCGTTGCCAGCCATCTGCAAAAGTAGGCAAAAATTCTGAATAGTCAAATCATAAATTTATGATGACCAACAGAAAGTAGCTACATTTGCAAAAAGCTGAAAAAGCACTAAAAACGCTAATAACCGATTAGCGATCGCACCTAGTGGCTTCCTACAGTCAGCCTGGCTCTGATAGCAAGTTTGTCACGACCGGTTTTCCAATAAAACATTTATTGAGAAACCGATCCCTTTAATGGACCAGTAGAGAAGAATCCTTCTTACTGGTAGACAAATTCTTGATTACAGAAATATCCAGGAGTACTAAATATAATACAAGGTTGAGCGGAGGCTGCTCAACAATTTATTACAAGCACGCCGATATTATACATAAAGGCGGATATGACACAAGGGGTATGGTGGCATAACTACTGACTCGTAATAAAAGTGGTGGTGGATATGTCACAGTGAAGTGGGTGACAGGACTCCTAAATCTTACAGCTCATCGAGCGTCGGGGTGAGGCTCGAGGACTTTTATTTGGGTGGCGGAAGCGTATATAAAACAAGTGACCAAATCCAGGATCGCACGGGACTGACTGGGACTCCTCTAGGCGTCGGACTCGCTATCAAACTCATCATCCATGAGATCGCCTTCGTCGACATCTGGCCAAATCAACAAGCCAGGTGAGTACTATGAATGTACTCGCAAGACAGTTTGGACATAAGATATAACAAATGCAAACATGATGCACATGGGCAGATTAATAATGTGCACTCCGATAATAAACTTGCACTGCATGGGAAATAAAAAGGAAGTCCGGCGGTAGTCCTCCCGAAATCCCAAAGTAATACTGAAGGCCAATCGAGTGTCTGAAATGACTCCTCGAAAGGGTACAAATAAATTAACAATGCCACAGTCGGGCGTCAGGGCGACACCACATAAAGGGCTTATAATGGAATATAAACGACAGTGCGTGCCACAGTCGTACGTCTGAGCGACATCACGTAAAGGGCTTATATCAAAAGTAAATAACGAGAGTGCCACAGTCGGACGTCTGAGCGACATCACATAAAGGGCTTATATCAAAAGTAAATAACGAGAGTGCCACAGTCGGACGTCTGAGAGACATCACATAAAGGGCTTATATCAAAAGTAAATAACAAGAGTGCCACAGTCGGACGTCTGAGCGACATCACATAAAGGGCTTATATCATAACTCGATATTCCAGTAGCTCATGAAGTTAAATCATCTCAAGGAAATACTCAGGTACGAAATAATAAAATGGTTAGTCCATCCACAGGAATAACATTCAACCGGGTTTACGACTCAAGCTTGCTCACCGGGGATTTCCACGGAGACTGACACTGAGACTGATATGGATACTGTTTGGATACATTGACCCAGGTCCTTGACCATGGACACGATGACTCGGAAGGTTTTGACTCTGCAGAGTTTGTACTCTTAACCACAGCCAACGGATTTCAGTAGTCACAAGGGACTAGTTCCGTTTACGGTATTTTAGGAGAAACACATCTAACCACTACACACCCATTCCACATTCCGTTGCCAGGAATCACCCTAAGCAACGTTCAAGAAAAACCTTGAGACGGGGAGGCTACAACCTCGCGTAGCATGGGATCAAATTTATATCGCGCGCTCTAAGGGGTGCCCCCCTCTCGGTCCCAACCGGAAACACCCATGCCCCCTGACCGGATGACTGGCTTTAATCCAGGGCCATGGAACCCTCATCCCGGCCCCTCTATTTGGTGTGTACAAGGAAAGAGGTTTGCAACTTACTAAACCGTATTCTTTGCAGAAAACATGTGGCAGCACGGAAGGGGACGAACGGTAACGTGGCTCGGTCCACGTTAACGTCGGGGTTTAACGGTTGACATAAGACTGGCATGCTACTACAATACCATCTTACTACCTCTCATGTCACCACATGATCAGGTCATCTCCCATCAAAAGATCACATCAAACTTCGAAGCACACGGGTAGTTTCCTTGCATGCAACGTGACACTCACCGATGCCCATATGCCATGCACAAACTATTCAAGCAAACATGCAAAACACTCATCATATCAAAGGTTCAAACATGCTTGCCTGGTTCGGAGAAGTCGGAGTATAGCTCGGCGAAGTTTGCGGCTCCGTCACCTCCTCCAGTATCTACGGTATAAAGAAACCGTATACTAACGTGAATACCGTTGCGTGTATAAATATTCTTCCAAAAAATTTCCAAATAAATACTATAAAAAACTAGACAAAAATATAAGACTGACAAAAAAATCAACCAAAAAGCATCTTTTGTTTAAAAGATATAAGGGTTTTAGTCCAAGGACTAATTTGTGATGAAACAGAAAAGATCCAGGGGCTCGTTTGAAAAAGCAGAAAACGCTTCGGTACGAAATACGCCAGCCCAGAAGGAAAACATACTTTGCCCGAAGGCGCCTTCAGAAAACGGTTCGAAGGAAAAGAAAGAGAGGCTGACGGGGGGTCCCACCCGTCAGGTTCAAACTCCGAACAGGGCTCGCCGGCGCCCGAAGGCTGCGGTGGTCGCTGGCGTTGATCCACGGCGAGGTAGGGGGATCGGAGGGTACCTACGGGTTCAGGGTGTCCTTCCGCGTCGGTGGGTGGTGGACTTGACCGTCGGCGAGCACCACGGCGACGGTGGCCTTATCTCCGGCGGACGGTGGTTCGGGCGAGGGCGGAACTCTCCGGTGGGTGCTGCAAACTCCAAATTAGGGCGCGGGTTAGAGAGGTGGATGCACTAGGAGGCTACTGGCATGAGTTGAGCGGCGGGGGTGCACGCACTGGAGCGAATCTTGCCGGATCCCGAAGCGGGTCGAGGCGGCCGGAGTTGGGGAAGATGACTTCCTCGACGCCTTCCCAGTGGCTTGGCGTGGTTCTTGTGGGGTGGAGAGATGGTGCGTGTTCGAGTTCGAGCTCGGGACCTCCTTTTATAGGCGATCCGAGGAGGTGGCCGTGAACGGGATAACGCCGGCGAGGAATTACGGCGAGGCAGAGGTTGGGCAGGAGGTTTAGGTGATTTGGCATCACCGTGGTGGTCCACTGGCACCGTTTCTCAGCTAAAACCTCGGTCGGACTTGGGTAATGCTTCGGTCCTCGACGGAACGGCCGTACGGGCACAACAGTGGCAGGGAGCGCGCTCCGTGCCTCCCAGTTCACGACAACGGCTCTGCAGCGTGCACATAGGAGGGGACGGCCACGCGGTGGCCTCTGGTGGCTTGGGCGGTGCTGGACGGCGCCGTCCCTCGCTGCGCCTCTCTGGCAGCCGCAGCGGGCGCTGCTGCCGCCGCGCATGGGGCGATGCACCTCGGCCAGCTCGCCGCCGACGCCCGCAACCTTCCAAGCGAACGTGCGGTGTGGTGGATAAGAAGGAGGAACATGGCGCAAGGTGCCACTGCAGTCACTGGCGAGATCGACATGAGTCTCTGAAGAAAACGACATCGGCTACTGAAACTGTTTCTGAACTCTGAACTTCGACAGGTACAGTGCATGCCAGGTGTTCGAAGATATGATTTGGGCACGAGGAAAAAAATTCTGGAGCTGGGACTTGGTGAGGTGACCTCTTGATGCATCTAGAGGCTGCCTGAATTTTCTCAAATTTTTAGGAGAAGAAAACAAGTGAATTTCACCAAATTTTGCAAATATGGCCCAAACTTGCAGCAAGCACATTTTGAAAATTTTGAACTGGAGTCCAGTGGATCTTCATGGATCTTGGTTGAGGGTTCTAAGGACTAGCCAGGGAAACTTGTTTGGAGACAAAACTCAAAGGAAAACTAGTGGTTCCTTTGTAAATCTCCAAGGGCCAAAATAGGAGACAGAAAAGATTTTGATTAAAAATAAATGGAGATAAAAATCATGGGGAAGTTTAACTTGCTGGATTGGAAGTTTGACTTGACACAAAGTGGGGAGATGGCCTTTGGGAGGAGTTTTCAACTTAGGTTGTGGCAAGAGATAAATTTTGAGAAGGAAAGGATCACCCCATAAGCTATAGGGCTATTTATAAAGAAAAGGTTTTCCAAAACTTTCTCAAGGAAAGACACTTGTGTTGAGTCAACACAAGATGAAAAACCTCCAAGACCAAAGATCAAGTTTTGGATGAACTCAAGGAAAATACTTGTCATAAAAGAAAAAATTTGAGAAGGAGAGTCGTTTAGAAGAAAAATTTAAATAACCTCCTTCAAATCAAATAAAGGATTTGATAAAACCAAACAAAAAAAATTTTGGGTGTCACAACACCTACCCCCTTAGGAAAAATCTCGTCCTCGAGATTTCAGCTGATCCTCAAATAGATGTGGGTACTCTACGTGAAGAAAATCCTCTCTTTCCCATGTTGCTTCATCCTCGGTGTGATTGCTCCACTGAACCTTGAAAAATTTAATTGTTTTCTGACGGGTCCTCCTTTCAGACTCTTCCAACATTTTTACTGGCCACTCTCTGTAGGTGAGGTCTGGTTGCATGTCAATGCTCTCATGAGATACATGCTTTTCCGGGTTGCTCACACACTTCCTTAACTGTGAAACGTGGAACACGTCGTGGACGTCTGACAGCTCTTTGGGTAGGTCTAGCTGGTAGGCTACTGTACCTCTTCGTGCAACTATACAGAAGGGTCCAATAAATCTTGGGGCTAGCTTTCCTTTAATTTTGAACCGTTGCAGGCCTCATAGGGGACACTCGTAGGTATACATATTCACCGGGTTCAAAGCTGACCTTACAATGTTTTTGATTGTAATAGCTCTTTTGTCGGCTTTGAGCTGTCTTGAGTCGGTCCCTGATTTGTTTAACTTTCTCCTCGGCTTCCTTGAGCATGCCTGGGCCGAAGATATGACTGTCACCTGTTTCTGACCAATTTAATGGGGTACGACATCTCCGTCCGTACAATGCTTCAAAAGGTGCCATTTGTAGGCTGGCTTGGTAACTGTTGTTGTATGCGAACTCGGCATATGGGAAGCTTTCCTCCCAACTGGTTCCATAGGTGAGAACAGAGGCTCTCAGCATGTCCTCTAGGATTTGGTTTACGCGTTCAGTTTGTCCATCAGTCTGGGGGTGGTACGCTGTACTGAATGCTAGTTGAGTACCCAGAGCTTGTTGTAAATGATCCCAAAATCTAGAGACGAAATGAGTGCCCCGGTCGGATATTATGGTCTTTGGGACTCCATGCAGACAAACTATACAGGAGAGGTAAAGCTTAGCAAGCTTCTGAGTGGAGTAGGTTGTCTTCACGGGAATGAAATGTGCTACCTTGGTTAGCCTATCTGTGATGACCCATATGGCATCATTTCCGCGTTGTGATCGAGGTAGTCCGACGATAAAATCCATTCCAATCTCGTCCCATTTCCACTCAGGTATCCTGTTTGGCTATAGCAGCCCTGCTGGTTTTTGGTGCTCGGCTTTAATGTGCTGACACGAATCACAACATGCAATGAATGTGGCTATATCCCTTTTCATACCGTGCCACCAAAATCTTTCATGAATTTCTTTGTACATTTTGGTTCCTCCAGGGTGGATTGAATATGGGGCGGTGTGGCTTTCGGTTAGGATTTGCTGTTTGAGGTCCTCAATGTTTGGTACGCAAAGTCTGTCCCCGTACCATAATACTCCCTCATTGTCTACGACGAACTCTGAAGCCTTGCCGAGGCTCACTTTTCTCTTTATACCTTCGATGTTGTGATGTCCATGCTGAGCCTTCTTAATCAAAGGATCACCCCATAAGCCATAGGGCTATTTATAAAGAAAAGGTTTTCAAAAACTTTCTCTTTACACAAAGTAGGGAGATGGCCTTTGGGAGGAGTTTTCAACTTAGGTTATGGCAAGAGAAAAATTTTGAGAAGGAAAGGATCACCCCATAAGCCATAGGGCTATTTATAAAGAAAAGGTTTTCAAAAACTTTCTCAAGGAAAGACACTTGTGTTGAGTCAACACAAGATGAAAAACCTCCAAGACCAAAGATCAAGTTTTGGATGAACTCAAGGAAAATACTTGTCATAAAACAAAAAAAAATTGAGAAGGAGAGTCCTTTAGAAGAAAATTTTAAATAACCTCCTTCAAATCAAATAAAGGATTTGATAAAACCAAACAAAAAAAATTTGGGTGTCACATTAATGGGCCATACGGGAAAGGAGAGACAGGCCCCAAAGGTTGGCCGCACCCCTCCCTATGGACTAGTCCGAATTGGACTAGGGAGGGGGGGCCTTCCTTCTTTCTCCTTCTCCCTTCCCTTCTCCTATGCCAACAAGGAAAGGAGGAGTCCTAGTCCCGGTGGGAGTAGGACTCCCCCCTTGGCACGCCCTCCTCCTTGGCCGGCGGCCTCCCCCTTGCTCCTTTATATACGGGGGCAGGGGGGCACCCCATAGACACACAATTGATATACGATATTTTAGCCGTGTGCGGTGCCCCCCTCCACCATATTACACCTCGATAATATCGTTGCGGAGCTTACGCGAAGCCCCGCGTCGGTAGAACATCATCATCGTCACCACGCCGTCGTGCTGACGAAACTCTCCCTCAACACTCGGCTGGATCGGAGTTCGAGGGACGTCATCGAGCTGAACGTGTGCAGAACTCGGAGGTGCCGTGCGTTCGGTACTTGATCGGTCGGATCGTGAAGACGTACGACTACATCAACCGCGTTGTGTTAACGCTTCTGCTTTCGGTCTACGAGGGTACGTGGACAACACTGTCCCCTCTCGTTGCTATGCATCACCATGATCTTGCGTGTGCGTAGGAAATTTTTTGAAATTACTACGTTCCCCAACGGTGGTATTAGTGCCTGGTTTTATGCGTTGATGCTTTGCACGAGTAGAACACAAGTGAGTTGTGGGCGATATAAGTCATACTGCTTTCCAGCATGTCATACTTTGGTTCAGCGGTATTGTGAGATGAAGCGGCCCGGACCGACATTACGCGTGCGCTTACGCGAGACTGGTTTCACCGTTACGAGCACTCGTTGCTTAAAGGTGACTGGAGGGTGTCTGTCTCTCTCACTTTAGTTGAACCGAGTGTGGCTACGCCCGGTCCTTGTGAAGGTTAAAACAGCACCAACTTGACAAACTATCGTTGTGGTTTTGATGCGTAGGTAAGAACGATTCTTGCTAAGCCCGTAGCAGCCACGTAAAACTTGCAACAACAAAGTAGAGGACGTCTAACTTGTTTTTGCAGGGCATGTTGTGATGTGATATGGTCAAGACATGATGCTATATTTTATTGTATGAGATGATCATGTTTTGTAACCGAGTTATCGGCAACTGGCAGGAGCCATATGGTTGTCGCTTTATTGTATGCAATGCAATCGCCATGTAATTGTTTTTACTTTATCACTAAGCGGTAGCGATAGTCGTAAAAGCAATAATTGGCGAGACGACAACGATGCTACGATGGAGATCAAGGTGTCGCGCCGGTGACGATGGTGATCATGACGGTGCTTCGGAGATGAAGATCACAAGCACAAGATGATGATGGCCCTATCATATCACTTATATTGATTGCATGTGATGTTTATCTTTTATGCATCTTATCTTGCTTTGATTGACGGTAGCATTATAAGATGATCTCTCACTAAAATTTCAAGATAAAAGTGTTCTCCCTGAGTATGCACCGTTGCGAAAGTTCTTCGTGCTGAGACACCACGTGATGATCGGGTGTGATAGGCTCTACGTTCAAATACAACGGGTGCAAAACAGTTGCACTTGCGGAATACTCAGGTTAAACTTGACGAGCCTAGCATATGCAGATATGGCCTCGGAACACGGAGACCAAAAGGTCGAGGGTGAATCATATAGTAGATATGATCAACATAGTGATGTTCACCATTGAAACTACTCCATCTCACGTGATGATCGGACATGGTTTAGTTGATATGGATCACGTGGTCACTTAGAGGATTAGAGGGGTGTCTATCTAAGTGGGAGTTCTTAAGTAATATGATTAATTGAACTAAAATTTATCATGAACTTAGTCCTGATAGTATTTTGCAAATTATGTTGTAGATCAGTAGCTCGCGTTGTTGCTTCCCTGTGTTTATTTTTGATATGTTCCTAGAGAAAAATTATGTTGAAAGATGTTAGTAGCAAAGATGCGGATTGGATCCGTGATCTGAGGATTATCCTCATTGCTGCACAGAATAATTATGTCCTTGATGCACCGCTAGGTGACAGACCTATTGCAGGAGCAGATGCAGACGTAATGAACGTTTGGCTAGCTCAATATGATGACTACTTGATAGTTTAGTGCACCATGCTTAACGGCTTAGAATCGGCACTTCAAAGACGTTTTGAACATCATGGACCATATGAGATGTTCCAGGTGTTGAAGTTAATATTTCAAGCAAATACCCAGTTGAGAGATATGAAGTCTCCAACAAGTTCTATAGCTAAAAGATGGAGGAGAATAGCTCAAGCAGTGAGAATGTGCTCAGATTGTCTGGGTACTACAATCGCTTGAATCAAGTGGGAGTTAATCTTCCAGATAAAATAGTGATTGACAGAATTCTCTAGTCACCATCACCAAGTTAGTAGAACTTCATGATGAACTATAGTATGCAAGGGATGACGAAAGTAATTCCCGAGCTCTTCGTGATGCTGAAATCGACGAAGGTAGAAATCAAGAAAAACATCAAGTGTTGATGGTTGACGAGACCACTAGTTTCAAGAAAAGGGCAAAGGGAAGAAGGGGAACTTCAAGAAGAACGGCAAGCAAGTTGCTGCTCAAGTGAAGAAGCCTAAGTCTGGTCCTAAGCCTGAAACTAAGTGCTTCTACTACAAAGGGACTGGTCACTGGAAGCGGAACTGCCCCAAGTATTTGGTGGATAAGAAGGATGGCAAAGTGAACAAAGGTATATTGGATATACATGTTATTGATGTGTACTTTACTAGTGTTTATAGCAACCCCTCGGTATTTGATACTGGTTCAGTTGCTAAGAGTAGTAACTCGAAGGGAGTTGCAGAATAAACAGAGACTAGTAAAAGGTGAGGTGACGATGTGTGTTGGAAGTAGTTCCAAGATTGATATGATCATCATCGCACACTCCCTATACTTTCGGGATTAGTGTTGAAACTAAATAAGTGTTATTTGGTGTTTGCGTTGAGCATGAATATGATTTGATCATGTTTGTTGCAATACGGTTATTCATTTAAATTAGAGAATAATTGTTGTTTTGTTTACATGAATAAAACCTTCTATGGTCATACACCCAATAAAATGGTTTGTTGGATCTCGATCGTAGTGATACACATATTCATAATAATGAAGCCAAAAGATGCAAAGTTAATAATGATAGTGCAACTTATTTGTGGCACTGCCGTTTAGGTCATATTGGTGTAAAGCGCATGAAGAAACTCCATACTGATGGGATTTTGGAATCACTTGATGCTTGCGAACCATGCCTCATGGGCAAGATGACTAAAACGCCGTTCTCCGAAACTATGGAGAGAGCAACAGATTTGTTGGAAGTCATACATACAGATGTATGTGGTCCAATGAATATTGAGGCTCGTGGCGGATATCGTTATTTTCTCACCTTCACAGATGATTTGAGCAGATATGGGTATATCTACTTAATGAAACATAAGTCTGAAACATTTGAAAAGTTCATATAATTTCAGAGTGAAGTGGAAAATCATCGTAACAAGAAAAATAAAGTTTCTACGATCTGATCGTAGAGAAGAGTATTTGAGTTACGAGTTTCGCCTTCAGTTAAAACAATGTGAAATAGTTTCACTACTCACGCCACCTGGAACACCACAGTGTAATGGTGTGTCCGAACATCGTAACCGTACTTTATTAGATATGGTGCGATATATGATGTCTCTTACCGATCTACCACTATCGTTTTGGGGTTATGCATTAGAGACAGCTGCATTCACGTTAAATAGGGTACCATCTAAATCCGTTGAGACGACATCTTATGAACTGTGGTTTGGCAAGAAACCAAAGTTGTCGTTTCTTAAAGTTTGGGGTTGCGATGCTTATGTGAAAAGGTTTCATCCTGATAAGCTCAAACCCAAATCGGATAAATGTGTCTTCATAGGATACCCAAAGGAGACTGTTGGGTACACCTTCTATCACAGATCCAAAGGCAAGACTTTTGTTGCTAAATTCAGAATCTTTCTGGAGAAGGAGTTTCTCTCGAAAGAAGTGAGTGGGAGGAAAGTAGAACTTGATGAGGTAATTGTACCTGCTCACTTATTGGAAAGTAGTTCATCGCAGAAACCAGTTTCTGTGACGCCTATACCAATTAATGAGGAAGTTAATGATGATGATCATGGAACTTCAGATCAAGTTATTACTGAACCTCGTAGGTCAACCAGAGTAAGATCCGCACCAGAGTGGTACGGTAATCTTATTCTGGAGGCTATGTTACTAGACCATGATGAACCTACGAACTATGAAGAAGCGATGGTGAGCCCAGATTCTGCGAAATGGCTTGAGGCCATGAAATCTGAGATGAGATCCATGTATGAGAACAAAGTATGGACTTTGAATGACTTGCCCAATGATCGGCAAGCCATTGAGATTAAATGGATCTTCAAGAGGAAGACGGACGCTGATAGTAGTGTTACTATCTACAAAGCTAGAATTGTCGCAAAAGGTTTTCGACAAGTTTAAGGTGTTGACTACGATGAGAGTTTCTCACTCCTATCTATGCTTAAGTTTGTCCGAATCATGTTAGCAATTGCCGCATTTTATGAAATCTGGCAACTGGATAAACAAAACTGCATTCCTTAACGGATTTATTAAAGAAGAGTTGTATATGATGCAACCAAAAGGTTTTGTCAATCCTAAAGGTGCTAACAAAATATGCAAGCTCCAGCGATCCATCTATGGACTGGTGCAAGCATCTCGGAGTTGGAATATACGCTTTGATAAGTTGATCAAAGGATATAGTTTTATACAGACTTGCGGTGAAGCCTGTATTTACAAGAAAGTGAGTGGGAGCACTACAGCATTTCTGATAAGTATATGTGAATGACATATTGTTGATCGGAAATAATGTAGAATTATTCTGCAAAGCATAAAGGAGTGTTTGAAAGGAGTTTTTCAAAGAAAGACCTCGGTGAAGCTGCTTACATATTGAGCATCAAGATCTATAGAGATAGATCAAGACGCTTGATAAGTTTTTTCAATGAGTACATACCTTAACAAGATTTTGAAGTAGTTCAAAATAGAACAGTCAAAGAAAGAGTTCTTGCCTATGTTACAAGGTGTGAAATTGAGTAAGACTCAAAGCCCGACCACGGCAGAAGATAGAAAGAGAATGAAAGTCATTCCCTATGCCTTGGCCATAGGTTCTATAAAGTATGCCATGCTGTGTACCAGATCTATTGTATACCCTACACTGATTTTGGCAAGGGAGTACAATAGTGATCTAGGAGTAGATCACTGGACATCGGTCAAAATTATCCTTAGTGGAATAAGGATATGTTTCTCGATTATGGAAGTGACAAAAGGTTCGTCGTAAAGGGTTACGTCGATGCAAGTTTTGACACTAATCTAGATGACTCTAAGTCTCGGTCTAGATACATATTGAAAGTGGGAGCAATTAGCTAGAGTAGCTCCGTGCAGAGCATTGTAGACATAGAAATTTGCAAAATACTTACGCATCTGAATGTGACAGACCCGTTGACTAAAATTATCTCACAATCAAAACATGATCACACCTTAGTACTCTTTGGGTGTTAATCACATAGCGATGTGAACTAGATTACTGACTCTAGTAAACCCTTTGGGTGTTGGTCACATGACGATGTGAACTATGGGTGTTAATCACATGGTGACGTGAACTATTGATGTTAAATCACATGGTGATTTGAACTAGATTATTGATTCTAGTGCAAGTGGGAGACTGAAGGAAATATGCCCTAGAGGAAATAATAAAGTATTATTTATTTCCTTATATCATGATAAATTTTTATTATTCATGCTAGAATTGTATTAACCGGAAACATAATACATGTGTGAATACATAGACAAACAGAGTGTCACTAGTATGCCTCTACTTGACTAGCTCGTTGATCAAAGATGGTTATGTTTCCTAGCCATAGACATGAGTTGTCATTTGATTAACGGGATCACATCATTAGGAAAATGATGTGATTGACTTGACCCATTCCGTTAGCTTAGCACTCGATCGTTCTTATACATGTTCCTATGACTATGAGATTATGCAACTCCCGTTTACCGGAGGAACACTTTGTGTGCTACCAAACGTCACAACGTAACTGGGTGATTATAAAGGTGCTCTACAGGTGTCTCCAAAGGTACTTGTTGGGTTGGCGTATTTCGAGATTAGGATTTGTCACTCCGATTGTCGGAGAGGTATCTCTGGGCCCACTCGGTAATGCACATCACTATAAGCCTTGCAAGCATTGCAACTAATGAGTTATTTGTGGGATGATATATTACGGAACGAGTAAAGAGATTTTCCGGTAACGAGATTGAACTAGGTATCGAGATACCGACGGTCGAATCTCGGGCAAGTAACATACCGATGACAAAGGGAACAACGTATATTGTTATGCGGTCTGACCGATAAAGATCTTCGTAGAATACGTGGGAGCCAATATGAGCATCCAGGTTCCGCTATTGGTTATTGACCGGAGAGGTGTCTCGGTCATGTCTACATAGTTCTCGAACCCGTAGGGTCCGCACGCTTAACGTTACGATGACTGTTATATTATGAGTTTATGTGTTTTGATGTACCGAAGGATTTTGGAGTCCCGGATGAGATCGGGGACATGACGAGGAGTCTCGAAATGGCCGAGACGTAAAGATCGATATATTGGACGACTATATTCGGACTTCGGAAAGGTTCCGAGTGATTCGGGTATTTTTCGGAGTACCGGAGAGTTACGGGAATTCGTATTGGGCCTTAATGGGCCATACGGGAAAGGAGAGAAAGGCCCCAAAGGGTGGCCGCACCCCTCCCTATGGACTAGTCCGAATTGGACTAGGGAGGGGGGGCGCCCCCTTCCTTCATTCTCCTTCTCCCTTCCCTTCTCCTATTCCAACAAGGAAAGGAGGAATCCTACTCCCGGTGGGAGTAGGACTCCCCCCTTGGCACGCCCTCCTCCTTGGCCGGCGGCCTCCCCCTTGCTCCTTTACATACGGGGGCAGGGGGGCACCCCATAGACACACAATTGATATACGATATTTTAGCCGTGTGCGGTGCCCCCTCCACCATATTACACCTCGATAATATCGTTGCGGAGCTTAGGCGAAGCCCTGCGTCGGTAGAACATCATCGTCGTCACCACGCCGTCGTGCTGACGAAACTCTCCCTCAACACTCGGCTGGATCGGAGTTCGAGGGACGTCATCGAGCTGAACGTGTGCAGAACTCGGAGGTGACGTGCGTTCGGTACTTGATCGGTCGGATCGTGAAGACGTACGACTACATCAACCGCGTTGTGTTAACGCTTCCGCTTTCGGTCTACGAGGGTACGTGGACAACACTCTCCCCTCTCGTTGCTATGCATCACCATGATCTTGCGTGTGCGTAGGAATTTTTTTGAAATTACTATGTTCCCCAACACTAGCTACGTATGCAAGCACAACAAGGTGATGTTCTTGATGCTAGATTTAGTTTCGGGGTGTGTGAAAGAGAGACTTAATTAAAAGTCTCATCCCCCACACTAAACTTCGTCAATACATGTGACCCCCTAGAAGATCATCCATCTTCGTCACCCTCTTGTGTACGCGACGGTTCACTATTCCTGACTATGATGTAGCCCAAGGAACTGTTAGCAGATCGTCGACAGCCAGAGCCGATCGATTGTCAGAACCTTGTAGCAAAACTACATCATTCTGCCGATGAACTGAACCGAAGCAACACTCGTGGGAAGCATAGGAAGAACATCAACCCTCACATATCAGATGTGATCTGGATCGCAACCTACATATACGCATAAACCTGCTCATGATGCCACTGTTGGAAACGTAGTAGAAAGCAGAATTTTTTTGCACCTATGATCACCAAGATCAATACGAAGATGCATAAGGGTTGGGATCAACGATTGTTACCAACTCCAGAGTGCGGCAGAAGAAGAAGAGTTGGTGTAGATCATGCTTGAAGTCCCTCGAACAATGATAACGATCCCAAGAACCGCCCTCGAATGATCCCTCGAACAGAAGACCGAAAGCACGACCTCTCTACTTGGTTGCAAGCGTACGGTCTTCATGATCCGGCAGCGCTTTGCTGTCCAGAGCTAATCGTCGCCGGAGAATTAGAGAGAGGAGATTAGAACCACACTAGGCTTCTAGTTATGAGGATTAGAGGTGGCTAGGGCTAGCTCTAATTAGTCTAGGACCAACTAGAACTAGATTAACTAGAAGAGGCACCCAAAAACTTGTATCTCAATAGGGTGGAAAACCTCTAGTATATATACACTAGTAGAAAAAGGGCCATTTGTCCCGGTTCATAAGGCCCATCTGTCCCAGTTGGGGAACCGGGACTAAAGGGTTGTTACTAATGCCCTAGGCCTTTAGTCCCGGTTCTTATACCAACCGGGACAGATGGGCCTCCACGTGGCCGCTCCGGCGAGCCCAGGCAGGAGGGCCTTTGGTCCCGGTTGGTAGCACCAACCGGGACCAATAAGCTTCCACGCGTCAGCAATTCAGGGGCTGGTTTTTTTTAAAGGAGGTGGTTTAGGGGTTTTGGGGGTTAATTTAGGTTGTTATAGGTAGCTAATAGAGAGATGTGTCCTCTCTTATCTCCGTGCTACTGCTACTGCTATGCCTAAACATGACTTAGATTGAAGTGAGGCAACATGTGGTGCATGTCGAAAGTAATACTAATCCTAACTTGATCAAGTTTGGATTGTACTACTTTCGACATGCACCACATGCATGTTGCCTTCACTTCAATCCAATCCATGTTCATTTCACCCACTGCTATATAATAACTCTTCATGCTCGCATCATGCATCATCATAATAACAAGTCCTACTAATCATCATCATACAACTTCTACTCATTATTAATAACAAGTCATACGATCATCATCCTGATAGTCATCGAACCAACCCTACTTAATTGTTCTTAGCACATGATCATCAGTATTATGTAGGACCTAAATACCCTATTTAAGGTAAAATAGCATAAAAAAATATAGACCCTGACTCTCCATTATGGAGAATGGAGATCTTCCTGTCTCCAATTCTTGCGCGGCGCTTCCTTTTGCTTCCAAGAACCTCCTTACGACTGTCCATACATTTTTTCCATTCTCTGATTAGCATGTCTCCACTTCTTTTAGAAATCTGGTATGGACAGTTGAGATTCGTAGGATGACCTGGATATATGTTCAAAACACGAAGGCTGGCATTCTGATACATCAAATGAGGCACACAATCCTCTGGGATTCTCTGTTGAAAAACATAGTAATAACTTCATAGTTAGCAATGATGTACTAGTTTTAGAAGTATGCAAAAGATGCACAGATGTCGTAATAGTAAAAAATCTTACCAGGGTATCTCCATGGTAGTTACCTTAGTTCAACACGTGCACTAGTGGCACGTATTGACCATAATGTTGAGGAGTTTGATTGTAGATATTGTAATTCTCAAGATCAGTACAAAATCCGACCAGATGATTTTTCTCCTGATAAGTTAACTCGAAGCCATCGGTGTAGTGGGTTTTGTCTACCATGTTCCGCACAATGTTTGAACAATCAAAATAAGCTGTCAATGGAAATAAGATGTCAACTATTTTGAAATAAACAATATAAATTAGTTAATAATTAACTATGTTTGAGAAACTCACATAGCGGTAGAACTGGAGGCGTATCAACAAGGACCCAAATGTCCATATTGTCTTGGTCGATGTCAGGATCACCAAGATCCATGGTGACAAGCATACCCTCATCAAAACCATACATCTTGCAAAATGCTTCCCAATTTTTGCAACCAAAATGGGTT
This sequence comes from Triticum aestivum, assembly GCF_018294505.1. NCBI lineage: Eukaryota > Viridiplantae > Streptophyta > Magnoliopsida > Poales > Poaceae > Triticum > Triticum aestivum. Next base: position 241,323,016 of record NC_057814.1, read on the forward strand.
ACACTCTCAGCATTATACAGATTTACTTCAAAATCCACATCATGATGGGTCCTTAGGTGAATTTTCTTCATTTCAAAATTTTCATGGTCTTCAAAATCCATCCTCTCCAAGACATAGCGTCTTGGATGGCATGGGATAAGCTATACTCAAATTGTAAAAGATGAAAATTACACGTTGAAATAGTTGAAGTCATGCTTAATTACGAAAAAAACACTTGTCGTCGTTGCGTACCATTTCAACATCAAAGGTCTCCTCGAGCTTAATGCTGAAGCGCCGATCATCGTCCAGGTGAGGCCTGTCGCGCAAACCTCAATCGTCGTGGCACCAGCCGCACTCCCCCGAGAGACTTTCGTCGTCCGATGACGACATTTCCTACGTTCATAATTCAAATATTAAACTTGTACAATTAAATATATGTACTACAAAAACTAAATTAGATCATTATTATTCATCACGGGTTGACTATCGGTTTGTCAAGTCTTTTCTTGAAAACACTCAGCTCACGTGGTGTATACATTCGACCGTTGGTGATGGTCGCTCCTCCATTTGTCCCCGAGTGCATTACACCAAAATGTCTAGCACATGGGAACGAAGGAGAAGCGACCCCCACGACAACAGTCGGGATTCTTCATCCTCTCATATATATATGGTGGAATTCTCCCTCACTGATTCCTCTCTGACATTTGTGACCGTCGGTGATGGTAGCTCCTCCTTTCGTTCCCGAGTGCATTACACCAAATTGTCTAGCACACGGGAACGAAGGAGAAGCTACCCCACGACAACAGTCGGGATTCTTCGTCCTCTCATATATGGTGGAGACTCGACAGACTTAAAGTCAACCCGAAATATCATTTAATTATCTTTCTAAAAAAGGTTTTGGCTGGTCTCACCTCGAGGTCGGAGGGTCGGTGACGGGGACGACGGCGGGGATGATGGAGGGGGCTCCTAGATTTCTGCGACAACAAAAACCCTATAAGCTATCAACTAATCATATGCATACGCCTTGCATAGTGCTCTCCAATTTTAGCATTCAAAGTAGGAGTAGTTTTCCAATTTGAGCATTCAATAAGCAAAACCAAATCATAAAATAAAGTAGTATTAAAATTTGCATGCATTCAATTATAAGCAAAACTACATCATCTCTTCCGTCCGTACATCGTCGAATATTATCACTAATACACCTTGAATACTATCATACATATATATAGCATCGCTAGTACAGCTAGAACCGTAGCGCCCGACGGGTATCGGCGCGGGCGGTGGACACCCAAAGGGAAGGAACCATCACAGCATCATAGCTCCAGTGAGATCCCTGAAGAACCTGCCAGGTATTGTCGAACCTGTCCTCCAACGCAACCATGTAGCAACGGACGTGCTCGTCCTCCTCGCTGACACGGTGACGTACCACCTCCGTGGTGTCCGGAAGCCTAGGCACCGTCACTGGCCCACGCGACCGCCACCAAACAAGGATCGGGTCAACGACGGGCTGGCTTCTCACCAACCTACGCCCTCCGGAAGGTAGCACCTCCCAATACCAGCCCGGCGGAGCCCAGTCCCGGACATGGCCCCTCTGATCAAGCCGGCCTCCTCCGCCGAGTCGACGACGAGGATGCGGGATAGGCATCGTCGACGTCGATGCGGGAATAATTGCTTGAACTAAAAAAAATATACTAGTTCTATTAATTTTCTTGCTAAAAATAAAATACTTCTATAGTAAAATAAAGTAGTTTTATTAAATCAACTAGTTCAACTACTAAGCACTTACTATAAATAAAATAAAGTAGTACTTACTAAAAATAAACTACTTCTATAGTAAAATAAAGTAGTTTTATTAAATCAACTAGTTCAACTACTAAGCACTTACTATAAATAAAATAAAGTAGTACTTACTAAAAATAAACTTGTTTAACTAGTTCTATTATTTATCGACCCCCCCCCTCATGTCGAAGTTATCGGGGAGGGGGTATATCGACAACGACATACCCGATAAAAAATAAGAAGAGGAAGGAGAAGAAAAAAAGAGGAGAAGAAGAAAGGAATAGAGGAGAAGATCGAAGAAAAAAAAGAAGAAGAAAAAAGAGGAGAAGAAGAAAGGAATAGAGGCTCTCCTCTATTACTTTCTTCTTCTCCTCTTTTTCTTCTTCTTTTTTCCTCTTCTTATTTATTTCTCCACTTCTTTCTCTCCTCTTCTTCTCCTTCTTCTTCTCCTTTTCCTCTTCTTATTTTCCCTTTTCCTCTCCCCCCTCATCACATGTCTGAGGAGAAGAAGAAAAAAAAGGAGAAGGAGAAGCAATAGAGGAGAAAAAAAATAGATTTTAGATTAAAATCTATTTTTTTCTTCTCCTCTATTCCTTCTCCTTCTCCTCTTTTTTTCTTCTTCTTCATCCTCTTCTTATTTTTCTTCTTCTTCCTTCTTCCTCTTTTCTTCCTCTTTTCTTCTTTCCTTAATTTCTTTGCTCGACGACCCTAACCCTAAACAGTACAACTAACTACAACGACTTCGCTTGCATACATATGAACAAATATGATCGATCATCTATGAACAATATAAAAACATCATATGATATATGAACAAAAAATCACATCTATGAACAAAAAAATCATCTAATCATATATTTTTTACGGCGGCCACGGCGGCGGTGGCGGGGGGCAGGGCAGGGCACGGGGGCCGGGGCTCACTAGGGACGGCGTCGGCGACGGCATCGGG